>NC_041234.1:6097596-6098120 GCF_002837175.3 Physeter macrocephalus
ACTTCATCCCAGCTTACCCTTCCCCCTCCCCGTGTCCACAAGTCCATTCTCTACGTCTGCGTCTTTATTCCTGTCCTGCCCCTAGGTTCTTCAGAACCTTTTTTTTTTTAGATTCCATATATATGTGTTAGTATACGGTATTTGTTTTTCTCTTTCTGACTTACTTCACTCTGTATGACAGGCTGTAGGTCCATCCATCTCACTACAGATAACTCAATTTCATTTCTTTTTATGGCTGAGTAATGTTCCATTGTATATATGTGCCACATCTTCTTTATCCATTCATCTGTCGATAGACACCTGGGTTGCTTCCATGTCCTGGCTGTTGTAAATAGAGCTGCAGTGGACATTGTGGTACATGACTCTTTTTTTTTTTTTTTTTGGCGGTACGTGGGCCTCTCACTGTTGTGGCCTCTCCCGTTGCAGAGCACAGGCTCCGGACACGCAGGCTCAGCGGCCATGGCTCACGGGCCCAGCCGCTCCGCGGCATGTGGGATCTTCCTGGACCGGGACACGAACCCGTG
>NC_041234.1:6098501-6098946 GCF_002837175.3 Physeter macrocephalus
AGAGTGTTCTGCCTATGTTTTCCTCTAAGAGTTTTAGAGTGTCTGCTCTTACATTCAGGTCTTTAATCCATTCTGAGTTTATTTTTATGTGTGGTGTTAGGGGGTGTTCTAATTTCATTCTTTTACATGTAGCTGTCCAGTTTTCCCAGCACCACTTATTGAAGAGGCTGTCTTTTCTCCATTGTATATTCTTGCCTCCTTTATCAAAGATAACGTGACCATATGTGTATGGCTTTATTTTGGGGCTTTCTCTCCTGTTCCATTGATCAATATTTCTGTTATTGTGCCAGTACCATACTGTCTTGATTACTGTAGCTTTGCAGTATAGTCTGAAGTCAGGGAGCCTGATTCCTCCAGCTCCCTTTTTCTTTCTCGAGATTGCTTTGGCTATTCAGGGTCTTTTGTGTTTCAATACAAATTGTGAAATTTTTTGTTCTAGTTCTGT
>NC_041234.1:6099154-6112699 GCF_002837175.3 Physeter macrocephalus
CAGCGGCCATGGCTCACGGGCCCAGCCGCCCCGCGGCACGTGGGATCCTCCCAGACCGGGGCGCGAACCCGGTTCCCCTGCATCGGCAGGCGGACGCGCAACCACTGCGCCACCAGGGAAGCCCCTGCTACATTCTTAATGGATGCTGCTCTTCAGCTGGGAGACTGAACTTAGGAGCATTTCTTCTTTAGAGAGGCATTTTTGAAACTTACTGATGATAGCAATCACCTGGGGTGCCTGGGCTGTGTCTAGCTTTCTGGGCTCCTCCCTAGCAAGGTCTGATTTAGTGGATTGAGCGTGCAGTCTGGACATCTGTGATTTTAACCAGTCTCCTTGGTGATTCTTATCCTTAGGCAGGTT
Organism: Physeter macrocephalus; assembly: GCF_002837175.3. NCBI lineage: Eukaryota > Metazoa > Chordata > Mammalia > Artiodactyla > Physeteridae > Physeter > Physeter macrocephalus. The sequence goes on from NC_041234.1 coordinate 6,099,515, forward strand.
TCGGGACCTCTGCTTAGAGTCATACTGAGTCATGCTGAGCACAAAATTCTTTGCATTATGGTCAAGGAACAAAGGGGGAGAGGGTTTTCAGAGCAGGGAAACTACTCTGTATGATACCATAATGGTGGATACATATCATTATACATTTGTCCAAATCTATAGAATGTGCGGCACCGAGAGTGAACCATAATGTAAACTATGGACTCTGGGTGATAATGATGTGTCAATGCACGTTCATCATTTGTAACAAATGTCCCACTCTGGTGGGGGATGTTGATAATGGGGGAGGTTGTGCATGCGTGGGGGCTGGGATTATATAGGAACTCTGTACTTTCTGCTCAGTTTTGCTGTGACCCTAAAACTGCTCTAAAAAAGTCTATTAAAGAAGAAAAGAGGTCAACATTCTGGGAATGCTTAGCCTTGTTTAATGGAGAATGTGCAGAGGTTTAGCACAGATATTTTCTAGAGCTTTAATACTCCCGAGGTGGATAAACATTGCCATAGATATTTTTGTCAATAGACATGAAAAGACTGTTCAGTGTTTCATAGTGAGGAAAGAACTTGGGTGGCAGTGCCGGGGGTGGGGGGGGTGGTATTGGAGGAAGACAGAGGGTAAGTTTGATTCTTTTCCCCTTTGAGAACCTGTCAGAGCTGTCTTAAGTCATGTAAGGCACAAGCTGTTGAAGGCAGGAGCATGCGGGCTGTGATGAGAAGCTCTCCAGGTGGTAGATGAAACTTTGTGCACCAACATACTGTTGTTGTTGTTTGAACGCTTCATTTATTTGCTGGGCTATCTTATGATATCTGGAACAGAGCAAGTCTTGCACTGGGCAGTTGAGAGCCCAGCACACTGGGGGCTCTTGATCCTAGCCTGACCCTTTGTGGACTGAGGGCCACCGCTGTGGAGGGTGGGGTGGAGTGGTGAGTAGTGTGTGTGTGTTATGAATGGATGGATGCCAGGGGAATGCTCTGGGGCCCCTAGTTAGTTTTTTGAAAAGTGTGGCTGGTGATTGCCTTAGGGGGATCTTCTGGGTTGCATAAGGGAGTGGGTGCTTTTCAGTTGGGCCTTCTAGGCAAGTAGCCATGGGTCCTTCCTGAAGGAGGATTATTCCCAGTCCTTCTAATATTAGACACATTCTTCTTTGCCCCCTGAGTTGCTCTAAAGTCTTATATTTTTTTTCAAGGAGAGCCCTCACTTTTTCTTCTAAAAGTACTCTTTGAACGCTCCACTGTCTTTGAGCTGAGTTCAACCTGCCAGGAACTCAAACTAGTTCCTCGACAGGTGCAAATATCAAAGGTAGTTGTCCTGCTGGATGTCACCAGGTTCCCTGAATATATCTTGAATTTCAGACTTCAGAGCAGTTCCTTTTTTTTTAATTTAATTTTTTAAACATCTTTATTGGAGTATAATTGCTTTACATTGTTGTGTTAGTTTCTGCTGTATAGCAAAGTGAATCAGCTATACGTATACATATATCCCCATATCCCCTCCCTCTTGCGTCTCCCTCCCACCCTCCCTATCCCACCCCTCTAGGAGGTCACAAAGCACCAAGCTGATCTCTGTGTGCTATGCAGCTGTTTCCCACTAGCTGTCCGTTTTACGTTTGGTAGTGTATATATGTCCATGCCACTCTCTCACTTCATCCCAGCTTACCCTTCCCCCTCCCCCTGTCCTCAAGTCCATTCTCTATATCTGTTTCTTTATTTCCGTCCTGCCCCTAGGTTCTTCAGAACCATTTTTTTAAAAATTAATTAATTAATTAACTAATTTATGGCTGTGTTGGGTCTTCGATTCTGTGCGAGGGCTTTCCCTAGTTGTGGCAAGCGGGGGCCGCTCTTCATCGCGGCGCGCGGGCCTCTCACTGTCGCGGCCTCTCTTGTTGCGGAGCACAGGCTCCAGACGCGCAGGCTCAGTAGTTGTGGCTCACGGGCCCAGTTGCTCTGCGGCATGTGGGATCTTCCCAGACCAGGGCTCGAACCCGTATCCCCTGCATGGGCAGGCAGATTCTCAACCACTGCGCCACCAGGGAAGCCCCCCCCCCTTTTTTTTTTTTAAGATTCCATATATATGTGTTAGCATATGGTATGTGTTTTTCTCTTTCTGACTTACTTCACTCTGTATGACAGGCTCTAGGTCCATCCACCTCACTACAAATAACTCAATTTCATTTGTTCTCCATAGTGGCTGTATCAGTTTACATTCCCGCCAACAGTGTAGGAGGGTTCCTTTTTCTCCACACCCTCTCCAGCATTTGTTGTTTGTAGATTTTTTGGTGATGGCCATTCTGACTGGTGTGAGGTGATACCTCATTGTAGCTTTTTTTTCTTTTTTAAAATTAATTAATTTATTTTTGGCTGTGTTGGGTCTTCGTTGCTGTGTGTGGGCTTTCTCTGGTTGTGATGAGCGGGGGCTACTCTTTGTTGCGTTGCACGGGCTTCTCATTGCGGTGGCTTCTCTTGTTCCAGAGCACGGGCTCTAGGCACGCGGGCTTCAGTAGTTGTGGCTCGCGGGCTCTAGGGCTCAGGCTCAGTAGTTGTGGCGCATGGGCTTAGTTGTCCCGCGGCATGTGGGATCTTCCCGGACCAGTGCTCGAACCCGTGTCCCCTGCATTGGGAGGTGGATTCTTAACCACTGCGCCACCGGGGAAGTCCCCCATTGTAGTTTTGATTTGCATTTCTCTGCTGATTAGTGATGTTGAGCATCCTTTCATGTGTTTGTTGGCAATCTGTATGTCTTCTTTGGAGAAATGTCTGTTTAGGTCTTCTGCCCAGTTTTGGGATTGGGTTGTTTGTTTTTTTGATATTGAGCTGCATGAGCAGCTTGTATATTGTGGAGATTAATCCTTTGTCAGTGGCTTCGTTTAGAGCAGTTCCTTTAGTGAAAGGTGAGAAAGAGGGAAGGTTGTCTAAGAATTTCCGGCAGTTCTCCAAGGCAAGTCGGGCTCTGGACCCCAGAAGATGTGGGTTTTCTTTTTCCAAATTAAATGAACATGGAGATCTGGAAATGACCTCTGGGTGGAGCTCATAGCACTCGCAAAGACGTTTAGAGAGCTGAAGGCTCTTATGCAGCTTTCTGCTGTGGGGTTGTTTTTGAAAAATTATTTTTTTTCTTGCCCTTTTTCTAGGCTGTCCTTGATTTGATTGCCTTTTAATAGTCAACAAGAAAGGAGAGGCTCTGCCTAATAATTTCTTGAATCTCAGATGGAAATCTCTGACTATCTTAGGGCTTTGTCTTTCTGATACTGAGTAGCCCCTGCATTAAGACAGGATTTGCCTACATTTGAAGTGGAGGTGAATAATTCGGCTGCTCTTCTGGTATGACTTGGCACTGTTCTTAGGGCATGTGTTGTATCCAGTATATCACCCAGGCGGAAGATTTCTCATCAGTAATAGTGCCCACACTGGGCCAACGCTGAGTCACTTGGCAACCCATTGGGAAAGCTGGAAAAATGTTGCAATTTGTGAGGGGGAGAAGCTTTCCTTTCTCTCACAGTCAGGCTCTGGTCTGCAGCTAATTACAGTGCCTCCTGAGGGGTATTGACCTCCGCATTCCCTAGTGACCTGCCTCCTCAACAGGGAGGGTCCAGATGCCTGCAGTGGGCTGAGGCCTAACACCCTGGCTTTTGTGGTGGTTACTCCAGTCTCAGAATGGAAGCGTGGGGATGTGGCCTTGTCGTGCTCTTTGCTAAGGGTGATTACTGTAAAAGATAAACAAGGATGCCTCTGCTTCCGTGAATGAAGGGTAGATTTGTTATCTCTATCTCCCTGCCTTTCCCCTCTCATTTCTCAGGTCATGAGTAGTTTTGTGTTGTGAAACCAACAGTGTAGGTTTTGAACTGGAAATTTAGTATGGTCAAATAAGCACCAATTTTTGATTAGGATTCTACGTTCCCTGCAAGCGTATGCTCTTATTATAAACAAGCAGCAAAGGACAGGAGGCCTGTTAATTTTTTCAGGCTATTGTAACTGTTGAATGATTGTAAGGTGATACAAACTATTTTGGGAGGTATCTTCTAGAAGATTTTCCTTTTCCAGAACAGATTAGGAGGGTCTCAAGGTCACTACACTACGTAATGATTGTGAGGCCTGGCAGGAAGGGATGCAGCACTGCCTGTGGCTGCCCTGCTGGTGGGAGCCAGGCTTGTGCTCTTGAGCTCTGTGTCAGATCAAGAGGAACTCGGCTGGTGCCCAGCTGGATTCGATTCTGTAGCCAAAAGCTGGATTCTTTCTACAATATTTGTTTGTGCTCTTTGCCCCTGTGACCTTTGTTTGCCAGGCCACCCCTAGAGAAAAAGACCCTGATGGAACTCCTAGGAAGGCAGCATCTTCAGGGTGCTGTGAGTGGCCTTAACCTTAGCCATAGCAGGTACAGAGGGTTCCCAAGAAGTCTGTCTCTTGGTCCCATCAACATGAGCTTGTGACTCCCAGGCGCACGCTTTGGGCGAGGTGGGAAGAGTTTTCCTACAGAGGGCCAAACAGAAATTTAGCTCACCTCTTTGGCTTTGTCTCTGTTGGGCAGGGAAAATAACCTTTCCTTCCATCCTTCTAAGTTCTTAACTTGGGTCCATGTAACAAAAGATAGATTAACAAGAGAAAAGCAAACAAGTTCATTAACATGTATATCTCATACACATGGGAGAGAAAATCAGAGAAATGAGTAACTCAGAGAAGTGGCTTAGAACTCTGGCTTATATATCATCTCAACCAAAGGACAATAAATTTGTAGAGAAAGAAGAAGAAAAAGGGAAAATAGTGTTAGACTTCCACAAGTGGCAGATGCTGGGAATGTAAATATATGGGAAAGTAGTGGTAGATACAGGCTAGTTAGTTGTTATGTAGATTCCTCTGCTGCTGTCTCCAGGCCTATAAGGTCTAACGTTGTCTCAGTGATTCACTTTTGTCCTCCCTCATAGAGAGGGGAGGAGGGACAACTTTGGACATTTATGTCCTTTTAGGCAAATTGGGGGAGAGCAGGCGCTTTTCTTGTATCCACTGCTTCTCAATTGCCTTCAGCTCAAAGTAATTTTGATGTCAAAGAGGCGGCATATTTTGGGGTGTAATTCTGGTTTCCTTTATCTTTAAGCTCTGCCCAGCCCTAGGTGTTGGATTTGCCCCAGGTATCCAGCATGGACCAACCATGTTGGTGTCCTGCCCACATCTGGGCCCAGTGGTTCCCGGGGTGTGCTTCTAGACCAATAGCAGCAGCAGCAGCCTCCCTGGGGACTCATTAGAGATGCAGATATTCAGGACCACCCCGACCTGGTGAGCTGGGGGGGGCACTAACTGCCCTTGCCATCACCATTTCACTGCACACCTGTCTGACTTCAGCTGCCAGCACCCGCATTTTCCCCAACAGCTTTCTGTTTCCACTGGCGCGTGCTAGGTCACTCACCCAGAGGGCCCAAAGGTCCGGGAAGTGAGCACAGCCCAGTGATTGATGGGAGTCGCCCTAGCCCCCTCCTCCCTCGAGTGTGTTCTGCCCAGGCTCCTGGAGTTTCCCCAGTGGGGTAAGCTCTAGTCGTTCACACTGACAGCTGGCTTCATAAGATACCCTTTGTTGACTGCCTGTCTCTCTTTGCTCACCTCCCGAGTCCCCTACCAGTGTTGGGTGTCTCTTTCACGTCCCAGATGAACTGCTTGCACTCCGGTCCTTATCTTGGATCTGTACCTGGGGGCTCCCCAACTAGGACACAGCCTCTGGGGTGTGACTTTTCCCGTCTTTCCTCTCCTTAAGGTGACAGCGCATTTCACTGCATCTGGATGCTAGCACCGCTTCAGCAAATTCAATTCCATAGACTTTACCAGAACCAACAGCGTGCCCGGTACTGGACTAGGAGCTGCATATTCAGAGATGATCAGTTGCAGTCCCTTTTCTACAGGGGTTTTCACACTGCTAGGAGAGCACAGCAGTGATATGGATTCTGAGAAGATGAGGAGAAGTCTTAACGTGATGGAGACGTGGACTGGTCCTGGGGTTCTAGAGGAGGAAGCCTCTAAGGAGCCCAAGCACCCTGTGTGAGGGCACCTGACTTGCGGGGCCTACTCTGCCACCTCGCTCTTCCTTGTCGCAGCCCTTGTCCCTGCAGCCTGTGAGCATGGCTTCTTCTGGCTCTTCCTTACTTATTAATCCCAACAACTTTGCATCCAGCTGTCACTTTCCCTTGGTACCTTCACTTCTGCTTCATCTCACGTATTCCTTCTAAATTGCTTTGTAGAAGAAAAGAAAGGGAAGGGCTTGTGTCAAACTTTGTCCTGCCCTTGCCTGTGACAGGTTCAAGCCTGTTTGTGTAGGTGCTTAAGAATGCAGTCACCCGAGTTCCTGCATCCACTCCAGCGCTCAGCTAGGAACACACAGGGACTGACAAAATAGCATGTGAACCATCTTTCAGGCCCCGCCCCCCACTCCCTCTGCATCTCTGGCTCACGCTTGCCGCCATCTTGAGCTTGCTGGCACTCTCTGGCTCTGTGTCTCTCCGTCTCTCTCACATGCACAGACAGGCCAAGGTAGTGGCCTTCACACCTGTATCTCCTCTCCCTCACTGACCCCAACCGGAAGTACAGTACAGAAGCTTACAGACTCTGGAGAAAGACTGCCTAGGCTCAGAGCCAATGTCTAGCCCTTATTAGCTGTATGACCCTTTGGAAATTACTTAACCTTTCTGACCCTCAGTTTTCACATCTGTAAAATGGTGAGATTAGTACCTACCTCAGAGATTTGTTAGAGGAGTTATATACTTCAAGTATTCAGAAGAGTGCCTGGAGTGTGAGAAAGGCTCTCCAAGTGTGTTCAGCTGTTTCTTCCAAACTGTTGTCCTGTGCAGGAGGAGAGACTTTGGCCGCACTGACTGGTGAGAGATGCTAAGTGAGGTTCTGTGTGTCTGGGTCATTGTGTTTTCCTCTGGGCTAGGAAGGTAGATGACATAAGACCACAGTCTCTGAGGTCCCTCTTAGCCTTTAGGTGCTTTGCTGCTTTTTGTCAGAACACTGTCCTCCTTATATATCACCCCCGCCCCACCCCTGCAGGGCAGCCCCTCCTGAGAGGGTGATGGGAGGGGGAGTACCTTGCTTTTCTCTGTGGAGTTTGGATTTTCTTGTTTTAAACAAATTCAGTGTTATCTTTGTGATATACCTTTTAAATACAAAAGCAAATATTTGGTGTAAGTAGCAGTTTGCTGCGCATAATTTTCAGAGGCATATTATACCTGATACCTTGTTGGAGTGAGGTTACTTTAATCAAGTTTCTGTGTTCTAGATAGAGCCTCAAGGAAATGCTGTTTGGGGCAGTGTTATAGGTCATGGTCCTCATACTCGAGGTGCATTGGCATCATCTGGAGGGCTTGTTAAAACATAGATTGCCAGGCCTCACTCCCCAGAGTTTCTGAGTCAGTAGCTCTGAGGTGGGGCCTGGGAATTTACATATCTGACAAGTTCTTGGCGATGCTCTTGGCCTGAGGCCAACACTTTGAGAGCTCCGGGTTATCACAGGTGAAAGCTCCCTTACACCAAGGTTGTATTGCTTGAACTAGCTGATGTTTATTAAGTGACTACTTCCCTTACCCCTTGCAGGAATCCCTGTTCACCGTCTCTCACGGGGCAGTGCCCTGAGTGAGTATTGGGACACTCAGAACCCAACCGGGCCACCCACCAGTGCTGCTCCAGCTGCTAAAAAGCCCTTTTTGTTACAGATCCAAAGGCTCCTTCTTGGTCACTTCCACCCCTTGACTTCATGTCTGTCCCCAGGAACTATGCAGAATATATCTTCCACATAAAAGTCCTTCCAGTATTTGAAGATGTTTGTTTAAATGTTTTTCTATTTCAGACAAAACATCTCTAATGTTCCTCATTAAATTAACAAGCATTATGTGCCCGGCTAGATGTTCTAAATGCTTTACAAATATTAACTACATCAATGCCATGATATCTGTATGAGGTTGGTCAAATCGTTTCATTTTACAGGTGAGAAAACTGTAGCACAGAGAGGGCAAGCAGGCTTGCTCAAGGTCACACAGTCAGTAGGTGGAAGAGCTGGGACGTAATCCCTGGCAGTCTGGTTTCAGAGTCTGTGCTTTTATCCCCAGTGCCAGTGGGTCTCTAAGTGTGGTCCTCCGACCAGCAGCATTGGCATCAGCTAAGAACTAGCTAAAAGTGCAGCTTCTTGGCCCCATCCCAGATCTATAGAATTAGAAACTCTGGGAGGAGACCCAAGAATCTGCATTTTAATAAGTCCTCTGGGTGATTCTGATGCCACCAAAGTGTGGGAATCACTGCTTTCCTGCTGTGGTTCTGATGCCTCATCTTGCTGGCTGCTCTCCAGGTTTTCAACATCTTTTTTAAAAGCTCAAGTTCAAAGCTGAACACAGTATTCTAGATACAGTCCAACTCACACAGCACAATGGGAATATTATTACTGCCTTTGTTTTGCATACAAATTATTTTAGAAATCCGAAGTTTATATTATGGCTATCTTTTCTCCTCAGCCATGTCAGTGTTGGCTCATAACGAATTTACAGTCAGTTAATTTCTGGGTCTTTTTTTTAATCCCACAGGAATTGTCAGTAAGCCCTGTTGCTCCAGTCGTAAACTTGGCATTTCGTTTAAACCCTCATCCCAGAACTTCACATTAATTCTTATTAAAAATCCATTTAGCTTTGGTCATGGCTCTGATTTTTAAAAAGTATATGTTTCTGGATCTCCTATGTGTTTATTAGTTTTGCTACAAAAATCTATGCTCATAAAGAAAATCTCCAGGGTAGAGTATAAAAGTAGAAAGAAAAAAAATCATTACTAGTCCCATCACCCAAACATAACCGCTGCTAACATTTCGATGTAGTACTTTGTTTTTTTCCCTATACGTAGGCTTGAATAATCCTGTATATATAAATTTGATTCCTTTTTTCTCTTTTATATTTTAAACATTTCTCCTCTTACTACATAGTCTTTTTTAAAAAAATAAATTTATTTATTTATTTACTTTTGGCTGCATTAGGTCTTCGTTGCTGTGCGCGGGCTTTCTCTAGTTGTGGCGAGCGGGGGCCACTCTTCGTTGCGGTGCGCAGGCTTCTCATTGTGGTGGCTTCTCTTGTTGTGGAGCACCAGCTCTAGGCATGCGGGCTCAGTAATTGTGGCACTCAGGCTCAGTAGTTGTGGCTTGCGGGCTCTAGAGCGCAGGCTCAGTAGTTGTGGCGCACGGGCCCAGCCGCTCTGCGGAACGTGGGATCTTCCCGGACCAGGGCTCGAACCCGTGTCCCCTGCATTGGCAGGCGGATTCTTAACCACTGCGCCACCAGGGAAGTCCCTACTACATAGTCTTTATAAAAGAATTTTCACTGTTATTGCGTAGTCTTCCAGTGGTTATACAGGAGATTACTTAATCATTTCTCCATAGTTGGGTATTTAGGTTGTGCTATTATTGATTTTACTATGATAAACATCTTGTGCATACTGCTTTCCCCCCAAATTTAGGAATAATTCCATAGAATGGCATCTCAAAAGACCTTTAAAAATCTCAAGTCTGTCATTCAGTGTCTCCACTTTTATATCATTCATAATTTGATAAGTCCACTTTTTTTTTTTTTTTTTCTTCCACATAAAAGTCCTTCCAGTATTTGAAGATGTTTGTTTAAATGTTTTTCTATTTCAGACAAAACATCTCTAATGTTCCTCATTAAATTAACAAGCATTATGTGCCCGGCTAGATGTTCTAAATGCTTTACAAATATTAACTACATCAATGCCATGATATCTGTATGAGGTTGGTCAAATCGTTTCATTTTACAGGTGAGAAAACTGTAGCACAGAGAGGGCAAGCAGGCTTGCTCAAGGTCACACAGTCAGTAGGTGGAAGAGCTGGGACGTAATCCCTGGCAGTCTGGTTTCAGAGTCTGTGCTTTTATCCCCAGTGCCAGTGGGTCTCTAAGTGTGGTCCTCCGACCAGCAGCATTGGCATCAGCTAAGAACTAGCTAAAAGTGCAGCTTCTTGGCCCCATCCCAGATCTATAGAATTAGAAACTCTGGGAGGAGACCCAAGAATCTGCATTTTAATAAGTCCTCTGGGTGATTCTGATGCCACCAAAGTGTGGGAATCACTGCTTTCCTGCTGTGGTTCTGATGCCTCATCTTGCTGGCTGCTCTCCAGGTTTTCAACATCTTTTTTAAAAGCTCAAGTTCAAAGCTGAACACAGTATTCTAGATACAGTCCAACTCACACAGCACAATGGGAATATTATTACTGCCTTTGTTTTGCATACAAATTATTTTAGAAATCCGAAGTTTATATTATGGCTATCTTTTCTCCTCAGCCATGTCAGTGTTGGCTCATAACGAATTTACAGTCAGTTAATTTCTGGGTCTTTTTTTTAATCCCACAGGAATTGTCAGTAAGCCCTGTTGCTCCAGTCGTAAACTTGGCATTTCGTTTAAACCCTCATCCCAGAACTTCACATTAATTCTTATTAAAAATCCATTTAGCTTTGGTCATGGCTCTGATTTTTAAAAAGTATATGTTTCTGGATCTCCTATGTGTTTATTAGTTTTGCTACAAAAATCTATGCTCATTAAAGAAAATCTCCAGGGTAGAGTATAAAAGTAGAAAGAAAAAAAATCATTACTAGTCCCATCACCCAAACATAACCGCTGCTAACATTTCGATGTAGTACTTTGTTTTTTTCCCTATACGTAGGCTTGAATAATCCTGTATATATAAATTTGATTCCTTTTTTCTCTTTTATATTTTAAACATTTCTCCTCTTACTACATAGTCTTTTTTAAAAAAATAAATTTATTTATTTATTTACTTTTGGCTGCATTAGGTCTTCGTTGCTGTGCGCGGGCTTTCTCTAGTTGTGGCGAGCGGGGGCCACTCTTCGTTGCGGTGCGCAGGCTTCTCATTGTGGTGGCTTCTCTTGTTGTGGAGCACCAGCTCTAGGCATGCGGGCTCAGTAATTGTGGCACTCAGGCTCAGTAGTTGTGGCTTGCGGGCTCTAGAGCGCAGGCTCAGTAGTTGTGGCGCACGGGCCCAGCCGCTCTGCGGAACGTGGGATCTTCCCGGACCAGGGCTCGAACCCGTGTCCCCTGCATTGGCAGGCGGATTCTTAACCACTGCGCCACCAGGGAAGTCCCTACTACATAGTCTTTATAAAAGAATTTTCACTGTTATTGCGTAGTCTTCCAGTGGTTATACAGGAGATTACTTAATCATTTCTCCATAGTTGGGTATTTAGGTTGTGCTATTATTGATTTTACTATGATAAACATCTTGTGCATACTGCTTTCCCCCCAAATTTAGGAATAATTCCATAGAATGGCATCTCAAAAGACCTTTAAAAATCTCAAGTCTGTCATTCAGTGTCTCCACTTTTATATCATTCATAATTTGATAAGTAGTCCACTTTTTTTTTTTTTTGTCCATGCCACACAGCTTGCAGGATCTTAGTTCCCCAACCAGGGATTGAACCTGGGGCCATGGCAGTGAAAGCACCGAGTCCTAACCACTGGACTTCCAGAGAAGTCCCAGATAAATCCACTTTTTGGTTTGATTGTTTTTCTGGGTTATTAATGAGCATGCTCACACAGTAGAACTGGAATCTCCCTATTGGCTCATCCTTTGGAAATTCCTTCCAGATTTATCTGTTGAGCAGATTCATGGAGAACCTGCCCTGTGACAGGTCTTTTGTTAGATGCCTAGCAATTATGAACCAGTGGATTTTTAGTCCAGTTATTCTACTTTGAACAACGTCATGGAACTGTCATCTGATTTATCCATTTTGCCTGCAAGGAGATCATGAGACATTTAGCAGTGCCTTGATATGATCCGGTTACACTATATTTAGGGTATTCCTTGATTTTCTGATTTATTGTTCTATTGAAAAAGTGGGAACTTGAGGGAATTGAACATTCATTGGGTTCCCATTCTTTCTAAGGTCCTGTGTTATCCTCAGTGGAGCTTAGATTGTTCCATGGGTTATGGCCAGCTATTCAGACTCCCAAACCAGAAATCTCAATTTTACTTCCCAGCCAAGTGGAAGCACTCGAATCCTGTTGCGTCTTTCTTCCAACAAGCTTTCAAATCTTTACCATTTCTGTTTCATAGTTCTTTCCTCCCCTAGCTTCTCCTCCTTTTTTCCTTTTTTTAATTGAGGTAGAATTCACATAACATAAAATGAAGCATTTTAAAATGTACAATTCAGTGGCACTGACTACTTTTACAGTGTTGTGCAACCACCACCTTTGTCTAGTTCCAGAACATTGTCATCATCCTAAAAGGAAACTTCATACCCATTAAGCAGTCACTCCTCATTCTTTCCTTCCCCCAGCTTCAGGCAACCACCAGTCTGCCTTCTGTCTGTGAATTCACCTATTCTGGCTATTTCATATAAATGCAATCATAGACTGTGTGACCTTTTGTGTCTCGCTTCTTTCACTTGGCATGATGTCTTCGTGATTCATCCATGTTGTAACGTACATCCTCTCATCCTTTTTAGTCCATTTCCCCACTTATAGTCTTGGAAAGAGAAGAACAAACCATTTTAGAATTTCTGATAGTGAGGTCTTTCCTGTCCTCTCTGAACTTTTGAAATAGCATCATAGTGTTTATTTATAACTAAAAAACTGTATCCCCAAAATACAGATTACTGCATTGAACTGACCCCTGTAAGGGAAGAACTGTGGTCGCTGGTTCACTCTTGTGTGCTCAGAATCCAACGTGGCTTCCCTTCTTTGGCCACTGGGCAGACCTTAGTAAGAATCACGGCTCCACCAAGCACATAGGCAAGATGCACATTTTGGGGGGCCTCAGTTTCCTTACCCATGATATGAGAACAAATATACTACTGTTTTCACAGAGTGTTTGGGAGGATTTAAACAAGTAATGTATGTCCAGTGACTAGCGAAGAGCAAATGCTCAGTGTTAGTAAGATGACATGTTCATTTTCCCCAAGTTTCCTCTTATTTCTCCTCACCAAATGATGTACTGCTCCATGAAAGTCTCCTAAAATTGGGAGAGAAAAGCTGATGCCAATTACATTAGTTTCTTTGGGGTGGAGGTACAAAATGGACTTTTGTTAACGTTCACTCTGTTCAATTTTTTTTAACATCTTTATTGGAGTATAATTGCTTTACAATGGTGTGTTAGTTTCTGCTTTACAACAAAGTGAATCAGCTATACATATACATATATCCCCATATCTC
>NC_041234.1:6112776-6116670 GCF_002837175.3 Physeter macrocephalus
CTGTTTTACATTTGGTAGTGTATATATGTCCATGCCACTCTCTTACTTCGTCCCAGCTTACCCTTCCCCCTCCCCGCGTCCTCAAGTCCATTCTCTAGTAGGTCTGACTCTTTATTCCTGTCCTGTCCCTAGGTTCTTCATGACCATTTTTTTTTTTAGATTCCATATATATGTGTTAGCGTACGGTATTTGTTTTCCTCTTTCTGACTTACTTCACTCTGTATGACAGACTCTACGTCCATCCACCTCACTACAAATAACTCAATTTCGTTTCTTTTTATGGCTGAGTAATATTCCATTGTATATATGTGCCACATCTTCTTTATCCATTCGTCTGTCGCTGGACACTTAGGTTGCTTCCATGTCCTGGCTATTGTAAATAGTGCTGCAATGAATATTGTGGTACGTGACTCTTTTTGAATTATGGGCTTCTCAGGGTATACGCCCAGTAGTGGAATTGCTGGGTCATATGGTAGTTCTATTTTCAGTTTTTTAAGGAACGTCCATACTGTTCTCCATAGCAGCTGTATCAATGTACATTCCCACCAACAGTGCAAGAGGGTTCCCTTTTCTCCACACCCTCTCCAGCATTTATTGTTTGCAGATTTTTTCATGATGGCCATTCTGTTCAATATTTTAAAACATGTTGTTATGGAAATTTTTAAATGTACACAAAAGTGTATGTAACAAACCCACAGGTTCTTATTACCCAGCCTCACCAGTGAGCAATCTTTGCTGTTTTGATTTCATCTTTTCCCCACCCCACCTGTTTTTATGCTTGAGAATTCTCAAGCTCATGTCAGGTATCATTTTTTTAAAATAAATTTATTTTATTTTGTTTAGTTTTGGCTGCATTGGGTCTTCGTTGCTGCACGTGGGCTTTCTCTAGTTGCAGCGAGCGGGGGCTCCTGTTCGTTGCGGTGTGCAGGGCTTCTTCTTGCGGTGGCTTCTCTTGTTGCGGAGCACGGGCTCTAGGCGCACGGGCTCAGTAGTTGTGGCTCGCAGGCTCTAGAGCGCAGGCTCAATAGTTGTGGCTCACGGGCTTCGTTGCTCCACGGCATGTGGGATCTTCCCGGACCAGAGCTCGAACCCGTGTCCCCTGCATTGGCAGGTGGATTCTTAACCACTGCGCCACCAGGGAAGTCCTGTCAGATATCATTTTACTATAAACATTTCATTATGTATCTTCAACAGTTAAGGATTAAAAAAAAAAACAACCAACAAACCACAGTACCCTTAACATACCCATCAATATTAACAGCAATACCTGTATTCTGTCTGCTTTCTGTAATTATCTCAAAAATGTTTGTTTATTTTTTTAAACAGTTGGTTCAAATTGGTATCCAAACAAGGTGTACATATTGCAGTTAATGGGTCTGTCTTTTAAGGCTTTAAAAGTTTTAAGAGCGCCCCTCCCCTTTTATCCATGAAATTTATTTGTTGAAGAAATTGTGCCATTTGTCTGGTAGAATTTTCAGCACTGCTGATTTGGCTGATGATATACTGTTGTTGTCTTTTAACATGTTCTTCTGTCCCTCACATTTTCCGTATATTGGTAGTTCAGCGTAGAGGTTTGATTAGATTCAGGTTCAATTTTCTTTTGGCATAAAGACGTCATGGGCAGTGCTGTGTGCTTCCTGTGCAGCCATCCAAGAGGCACATGGTGCTGTGTTGTCCCACTTCCACTGAAAACGTTGATTAGTGGGTTCAGGTGTTCTCAGACTGATCCTTCCCTTTTAACTTACCCATCAACCTTTCACCATAGGCCGTGGTCCTCTTTCTTGACCACGGGGGTGCCTTCATATCGCCCCCGGGGAGCTTAAAACATCCAAATGCTCAGGCCACACCCCAGACCAATGACATCAGGCTTTCTGGGGGTGAGACCCAGGCATCAGTATTTAAAGTTCCCGAGGAGATAGAAATATGCAGCCAGGGTTGAAAACTACTCTTTTAATCGTTTAAGCAGTCATTGATAATATATTGCATAGATACATGAGTTCATTAGGGATTGCAACGGGTGATTTTCTAGTTCTATCATTCTGCGTATTATTAGCTGGAATATTTCTATAAAAAAGGATCTTCTCTCATAAACCAGTTGATTACGCTGACATACAGCTTATACTGATATAAACTGCTGAAAGGCAGCATAAATGTCTTTTTATTTATTGATTTTCACAATGAGTTGGTGCCCTAGTGCTTCCAAAGGTACCAAAGCAGTTTGGTTTTTAAATATCCTGATAAAGTCAGGGAATTTTATATATTTGATTTGTTTAGATTCATTACAATCATCGTTATTTTTTAGCTCAAATTGTCCCATATTGGCCAACCTGAGGCTCTTCTGTTAGGGAATTTTGACATGACTCTAGTTGTTTCTGACAGCATCTTTGCTCCCTGGCACAACAAGATATCCTCTTTAATGTTTGACTTCAATTTAATCACAGACTGTTTTGAACAGTTTACAAATCATTGCCTTAATTAGTTCTTCTACCAATGAGCAATATATTGATTTTTGTTGTTGTTGTTATGGGAGCGGGAGGGGAGAGAGACTCATTACCAACTTGAAATACAGAGTTTTAGTAATAAGCAAATTTGCAGAAGTTTGAGTGAGAGGTTTATGTGAATTGTCATTTGTAAGGGGCACTAGCTCATGTCAGTGGACATACATGTAATATATTCTATGGTTTTTGAAAATTTTTGCAGTGTTGTATTCTCATCAAGAATATAAAGAAGTATATAACTAGTGTATGACCACGCCATACATTAAAAAAATTAATGCTAGTATCAAGAAGTAGAACTAATTTGAACAATGTGGAACAATGGAACTATGTTAACAGATGAAACTTGCAATAGTAAATATTCGAAAAATTTAACAACATCAACAAGCAGTAATAGTTTAAACGTGGTACTGTGAAAGTATTTAATGTTTAAGTGCATATTACGGATTATTTTGGCTTGTGGGATTTGTTGGTTGTAGGACTTTGAAAGAAATTGGGAAATGCTATGATAGCCTCAGAGTGAAATTCCAGAGGCCCAGGGGAGAGAGCTGCTTTTTAAACATTATGGAGACTATTTATTACTTTTGTTCATGGGATTGGGGGGAGAGGTTTAATGCCTGTCTTTATTCTTTTTTGGTCCAAATCCAAATTGAGTATGTTAGGAATTCACTTACAAATACATGTTTAGTTTGGTTTGCTAAGAAGAATCAGTTTTGATATGTGGATTTTAAATTTCATGGAAAAAGAGTCCATTAGGGTTGTTTGAGTTCTGTGTGTATGTTTTGTGATGCTGCTTCTCTTTGGCCCAGGATGAAACTAATAGCCGCGACGTGTCTGCTTATCTGCTCTCTCTGAGGTTGTGTCTGCTGTCAGCGGCTCCCTTCTTATCTGGCTGCTGGGCCTGCTCAGTCAGTTGTATGGGAATGTCAGTTCCATTAATAACCCAAGGGCCGGACAGGCAGATAGTGGAAAATGGGTGAAGAGAGAGAAATTGTATTTAACCTGGTGTTCTGAGTTGTCATTTTCTAGACCCTAGCATAGCTGGGTAAAGGCAGGCTTGAGGGCGTGATAGCAAATCTACTTCTGACAGAATCTCACTTCTGAGCTGGAGAAACAACCTGATACCAAGAGAAGAAAGAGTGAAAGAAACTGGGAAAAAGGTAAAGGTAATTGGAAAAGTTGGAGGAAGCAGTGCTAGGAAGAAATGGCATGACCAAAGTATTCTGATAGAGGTGCTGACAGCTTTGCAAAATAAATTTCTTTTTGATTTTTTTTTTTTTTTTTTTTTTTTTTGCGGTACGCGGGCCTCTCACTGTTGTGGCCTCTTCCGTTGCGGAGCGCAGGCTCCGGACGCGCAGGCTCAGCGGCCACGGCTCACGGGCCCAGCCGCTCCGCGGCA
>NC_041234.1:6116680-6126906 GCF_002837175.3 Physeter macrocephalus
CCCGTGTCCCCTGCATCGGCAGGCGGACTCTCAACCACTGCGCCACCAGGGAAGCCCCATTTTGATTTTTTAAAACATTTTAATTTACTAATTTATTGTTAAAAATATTTTTTTTTTGGCTGTGCCACACAGTTTGCAGGATCTTAGTTCCCCGACCAGGGATTGAACCTCGGCCCTCCACAGTGAAAGCACGGAGTCCTAACCACTGGACCGCCAGGGAATTCCCTCATTTTGATTTTAAATAGTATCATTCTTGGCATTTCAAATGAACAAAATTCCTTAAAAAAAATAACAAAACGGATTTTATGGAAGGATTGATTCCTCATAGAGGATTTTGGGGTTTTGTGTTGTTTTGGTTCTGGAACTGTCACTTGCCAGAGGGAATAGAGCAGGTTTTAATTTTCTTCGTGCAGGGAGAATGACTCACGTACTGCAGTGGTCTGTATTTGGGTTATCTGTTGCTGTGTAACAAACCACCCCAAAACCTGCTGCCTTAAAGCAGCAAGTATTTTATTATTTCTCATGATTCTCTGGGTTGGTTGGGGCTCAGATGGGTGACTCTTCTGCTGGTCTCATCTGGAGTGTCTCAGGCATTTGCAGTCAGATGGCAGCTATGGCTGAACATCTGAGGTGGCTTCTTTACTTGTGTCTGACACCTCAGTGTTCCTTATGTGGCTTCTTTCTCCAGAAGAGTAACATAGTATTCTTACAGGGGAGCTAAGGGCTCCAAGAGGGAGGAAGCAGGAGCTGCCAGCCTTCTTAAGGTCTGGGCTTAGAAACCCCAGAACGTTTCGTGTGTTACATCCTTTTGGTCAAAGCCAGGGACAAGGCCAGTCCATATTTGAGGGCAGGAGAAAGACTCCATCTCTGGGTGTGAAGAAGAGTGTGAGCGCACGGGGAGGGAAGGCATTGTTGGCAGCCATCTTTGGAAACTACCTACCTACAGTCTGTATCCTTTGCCTCTCTCACCTGTGTTCAGTTTTTCATTATTTACAATTGAGAATTTTGAACTATTTTTGCCCCCGCTTTAACACCTGACCACCGAGTATCATTAAATTTTCCCCATTTTCCTGTTAGATTGGTTAAGTTGTTTTATATTATTGACTTATTTTTTTTTCTTAGCTCAAAACCAGTATATACGTTGACTTAGAGAACTGTTTGAGTAAACCTAATTATTGTTGAACTGTGATGGGGAAAGGACTCAGCCTCACTCTGTGAGACCTTCCTGCATAGGCATAAGAAATACCTGCTACGTGTTAGGGCCCAGAACTAAGGACTAAGTCAAAAGGGGCCCAACCCCATCCTAGTAGGTAAATCTTTTTTTTCCAGTTTTACATACATTTGAGTTCCTTACTAAATAAACTTAATTTTCAGTATAGACACCCCTGACACTGACTTCCTGTACTTTTTAAAAAAATTGAAGTGTAGTCGATTTACAGTATTATGTTAGTTTCAGGTGTACAGCAAAGTGATTCAGTTATACATATTTTTTTCTTTCCAGATTCTTTTCCATTATAGGTTATTATAAGATACTGATTATCATTCCCTGTGCTATGTAGTAAATCCTTGTTGTTTATCTATTTTATATATAGTAGTGTGTATCTGTTAATCTCATACTCCTAATTTATCCTTCCCCCTCCCCCTTTCCCCTTTGGTAACCATAAGTTTGTTTTCTATGGCTGTGAGTCTATTTCTGTTTTGTAAATAAATTCATTTGTATTAATTTTTAGATTCCACATGTAAGTGATATCATATATTTGTCTCTCTCTGTCTTACTTCACTTAGTATGATATTCTCTCTAGGTCCATCTATATTGCTGCAAATGGCAATATTTCATTCTTTTTTTTTATGGCTGAGTAAAATGTTCCATTGTATATGTATACCACATCTTTTTTTATCTGAATTTTTTATTGAGATAATTTTAGATTCACAAGCAGTTGTAAGAAATAACACAGATCCCATGTACATTTTACCCAGTTTCCTCCAATGGTAACATTTTGAAAAACTACCATGTAAGTCATAACTGGGAAATTGACATTAATATAATCCACAGATCTTCACATTTCCTCAATTTTACTCTGTGTACATTTTACAGTTTTATCATGTGTAGGTTTATGTACCCACCACCATAGTCAAGACACTAAACAGTTCCAGCACCTTATGCTACCCTTTTATACCCACCTCCCATCCCCACCCCTGAATCACTAAGGTGTTCTCCATTTCTAAAGTTTATTATTTAAAAATATTACATAAAGGAATCACACTGTCTTTATCCTTTTGGGATTAGCTTTTTTTTCTTGGTAGAGTTTTCAGGAGATCCATCCCCAGGTTGTGGTGTGTATTAGTAATTTGTTCCTTTTAATTGTTGAGTGGTATCCCGTGAAATGGATGCATGCCAGTTTGTTTAAACCATTCAGCTGTTGAAGGACATCTGAGCAGTTTCCAGTTTGTGACTGTTACAAGTAAAGCTGTTAGAACATTCATGTAGGCAGAGGTTTTTGTCTGAATATAAATTTTCATTTCTTTAGAATAAATGCCCAAGAGCGTAATTGCTGGGTCGGATGCTACTTGCGTGTTTTGTTTTATAAAAAGACTACCAACTGCTTACCAGGGTGGCTGTACCATTTTACATTCCGACCAGCAATGTCTGATGAAGCACTTTTTCTGCATCTTCACCAGTATTTGGTATTATCACTGTTTTTTATTTCAGCCATTCTGATAGGTGTGTAGTAATATCTCATTTTCTTAATTGTGTAAGTAAATATATTTTGTTTTTAAAATTTATTTATTTTAATTTTTATTAGAGTATAGTTGCTTTACAATGTTGTGTTAGTTTCTACTGTACAGCAAAATGTATCAGCTATACATATACATATATCATTGTGGGTTTTTTTAGTTGAAGTATAGTTGATTTACAGTGTTATGTTTCTGGTATACAGCAAAGTGATTCAGATATATATATAGTATACAGTATATATATACATATATATATATATATATATTCCTTTTCAGATTCTTTTCCATTATAGGTTATTACAAGATATTGAATATAGTTCCCTGTGCTATATAGTAGATCCTTGTTGTTTATCTATTTTATATATAATAGTGTGTATCTGTTAACCCCAAACTCCTAATTTATCCCCCTTCCCTTTCCCCCTTTATAACCATAAGTTTTTTTGCTATGTCTATGAGTTTATTTCTGTTTTGTAAGTTCATTTGTATCATTTTTTTAGATTCCACATATAAGTGATATCATATGGTATTTGTCTTTCTCTGACTTACTTCATTTAGTATGATAATCTCTAAGTTTATCCATGTTTCTGCAGATGGCGTTATTTCATTCTTTTTATGGCTGAGTAATATTCCATTGTATATATAGACCACATCTTCTTTACCCATTCATCTGTTGATGGACATTTAGGTTGCTTCCATGTCTTGGCTATTGTAAATAGTGCTGCAGTGAACATTGGGGTACATGTATCTTTTTGAATTATAGTTTTCTTTGGATATATGCTCAGGAGTGGGATTGCTGGATCATATGGTAGTTTTATTTTTAGTTTTTGAAGGAACCACCACACTGTTCTCCATAGTGGCTGCACCAGTTTACATTCCCAACAGTGTAGGAGGGTTCCCTTTTCTCCACACCCTCTGCAGGATTTATCATTTGTAGACTTTTTTTTTTTTTTTTTTCGGTATGCGGGCATCTCACTGTTGTGGCCTCTCCCATTGCGGAGCACAGGCTCCAGATGTGCAGGCCCAGCGGCCATGGCTCACGGGCCCAGCCGCTCTGCGGCATGTGGGATCTTCCCGGACCGGGGCACAAACCTGTGTCCCCTACATCGGCAGGCAGACTCTCAACCGCTGCACCACCAGGGAAGCCCATTTGTAGACTTTTTGTTGATAGCCATTTTGACTCGTGATAGGTGATACCTCATTGTAGTTTCGATTTGCATTTCTCTAATAATTAGCGATGTTGAGCATCTTTTCATGTGCCTGTTGGCCATCTTCATGTCTTCTTTGGAGAAATGTCTATTTAGGTCTTCTGCCCATTTTTTGATTGGGTTGCTTGTTTTTTTTGATATTGAGTTGTATGAATTGTTTGTATATTTTGGATATTAGCCCCTTGTCAGTTGCATTGTTTGCAGATATTTTCCCCCATTCATAGATTGTCCTTTTGTTTTGTTGATAGTTTCCTGTGCAAAAGCTTTTAAGTTTGATTAGGTCCCAATTGTGTACTTTTGCTTTTATCTCTTTTGCCTTGGGAGACTGACCTAGGAAAACACTTCCGTGATTTATATTAGAGAATGTTTTGCCTATGTTCTCTTCTATGAGTTTTTTGGTGTCATGTCTTGTATTTAGGACTTTAAACCATTTTGAGTTTTTTTTTTTTTTTTTTTTTTTTTTTTTGCGGTTCGCGGGCCTCTCACTGCTGTGGCCTCTCCCTTTGCGGAGCGCAGGCTTCGGACGCGCAGGCTCAGGGGCCATGGCTCGCGGGCCCAGCCGCTCCACGGCATGTGGGATCTTCCCAGACCGGGCCACGAACCCGTGTCCCCTGCATCGGCAGGCGGACTCTCAACCACTGCGCCATCAGGGAAGCCCGAGTTTATTTTTATATAAGGTGTGAGGGAGTGTTTTAACTTCCTTGATGTACGTGAGGTTCTGATTTCCTGTGCTTTATAGCCAAAGTCTCTCGGCATTGGAAAGGGTTATGCTTGCTGACCTAAGGTAAAGGGGACAAATCTGCTGCCTTTGGTATATTCTGGTGTTGCCAGTGCTGAAGTCACTGTGCAGGCTAACAAGAGCCTCCTTGCAGGGGTTTGTAAGCATGAAACTAATGAGCTGAATGGGCCTGTCCCAAAGCGGAGCAGAGTCAAGGAGAGCAGTGAGGTTGTGTCCTTCAGGGCTGCAGAAGAGAGCCTTTGTTTAATTCTCATATTAAGTTATAAAATGAATTTACAGGTGTGTGGAATAATTCGGCTTGTTCTTCCAGGCTTTTGAAAATGAAAGTTAAGGTTTGGCAAAGTGATTTGTATAGATTGGTATAAAGTCATGTTCTAAAGAGGCCCTATGAGTTGTCCTAAGTAATTTCTGATTTCTTTTAACAATTATTCACAAAAAAGGAGCTTGTCGGAGGGAGCAAGTTTAAAGTGAGAAAACTTGACAGAGTAGAAGAGGAGCAAGTCCTTCTCTTCTGCTCTTCTCTTCGCACTTCCCAACCCTCCCTAATGGTTGGATGCTTGTTTGAGTGTCCTCTGTCCACATCTAATGAGAATGAGAGCTATGTGAGGAGGAGCTGGAAGCGCTTGCAAACTTTTCAGACTGGCGTTACCTCAGACCCAGGCTATCAGTATTCAAAACAAAACAAAACGAAATAAAACTCCTCAGGCAATTCCAGTAAGCAGCCAGGTTTGCGAAGCAGAGCCCTGTCAGAGCACAGCTGCTCAGACTTGAATGTGCACACCACTCTCCCAGGGACCTTGTTAAAAATGCAGATTCTTATTAAGTTTGAAGTAGAGCCTGAGATTCTGCATTTCTAGCACGCCCCCAGGTGAGATGGATGCACCTGGACCATGGACCACACGTTGAGTAGTGAGAGTGTAGAGCAGGAGTTGGCAAATTTCTCACTTAAAGGACAAGATAGTAAGTATTTTGGGCTTTGCAGGCCACGTGGTCTCTGCCGCAGCTATTCAGACCTCCTGTTGTCCCATGAATGCAGCCATAGACATTATGTGAACAGATGTGCATGACTGTGCATCAGTAAAACTTTATTTACAAAATCAGGCAGCAGCTGGAATTTGGCTTGCAGGCCATGGCTTGCCAACATGGTCTAGCACTTTACTAGTCTCAAGTTTTTGACCAGCACCTTGCTACTTTCCTCTCTTGTTGGGCTAGAGTTTGAGTAAGAATTAAGTGGTTTTATATAGAGGTCACTCATTGGCTTTGTTGCATGATGAATAATTGATGATGACATTTAGGCTGCTGTTTACCAACAGCCCACGTTGTCCCTTGGCTATGGCTCATTGCTTTGTCTTGAGTATAGGTGGCCTTTCTGATTTCCTTCCCTAGACTGCCTTTTCAGAGGTAGAGCAAAAAAAATAAGCTAAGATTTGTTCCAAAATGTAGCCCATGGGCATCCCAGAATAAATAACCAGCTCTGAACTGTGAGGGCAGAAGGTGGCTTTGGGTTGCATTTCCTTTATCTGTCTCTCACCACTCACCCTCTGGAGTTTAGTCTGAACGGGTGGAGGCTGGTACTCTGGCAGAGAGGTAGAGAGCAGCAAGGTCCCGGGACCCATGAACGTTGACACATGCCATACCATATGTATGGCTGTTACGGTAGCAGAGAGTTACATGTTACTGATGATATATTCTTACAAGCAGATAATGCACGACCAAGTTGCCAGAATTTTGGGGAACCCAAAGTTGGAACCAAAAACTCATCGTTCATAAGGCCCATATTCCATCTCATGGGCTTCTGGGGTAAGGTACAAGGTTCCTGGTCTGCTGCTTTTGGTATGTTCCTGCATTTCCAACCTCAAAACCAGTCAGGTTAAGCTTAATTGATTCAAACTGGCTCTCATTTGTCTTTATGACTGTGCTAAGATCCCTGAGGGAGAGACCTTATTCCTCTTTCGAAGTGGGCGGATGAGGGCCAGAAATCCTTGGGCCAGGGATGCTCAGGCTAGACACATTTCTCAGGATAGTTGCCAGTGGATCTTCTCCACGAGGTTGATAACCTTCTCTTCATGGAGCCCCATTCTCTGGAACTTTCCTCCTATTGGTGAAGTCTCATTTACTTCATTCCCTTGACTGGTCTGAAAAATAGATGTAATGATATTTCCAGAATAGAAATACTTTCTTGTCTCTCCTTTGCCATTTTGATCTCCTCTCTTGGCTAAGCCTTGGTCTGCTATGGGCTCTCAAGGTTTAGTCCCCCTGGTGTCCAGAACTAAAAGCTCAATGGTATGATTTTTAGGGAAGGATAGAGAACTTAAAAGTATTCTTACAGCTAAAAATATTATTTTTCTTAGCATGCTGAATATGGTTACTGATGCAGAGGTGGTCTTTACACATTAATCAGTTCATTTGGATTTATAATTTATATAATAGGATATTACTTTTCATCTCTCAAAAGATGGTGTATGTTGGAAAAACATGGACGTTTTGAAGTCAGATTAGGGCTAAATTAATCTGGGTTAAAAAGCTGGTTTTGGCCTTTATTGCCTGTAGGGCTTGGGGAGAGTTATTTCCCCTTTCTGAGGCTCAGATCCATCAGCTGTGAAATGGGCATAATCTGTACTCACCTGATAGCGTTGAGGTAAAATAAATTTGGATCTGATGAGGAAGTGAAGCACTTAGCCCAGTACCTGATCCATAGTTAAAGTTCAACAAAGAACATTACATTTGTTATTGTTAAAAATGTTATTTCTATTGTTGCTGATTGTGTTTAGCACTGAGATCTCCTCTTTGAAGATGACCTTTTCACAGGGTCCTTCCCTTTTTTTCCATCCTACCCCAACCTGTCCTCTACATTCTTCTGGGTTTTTTTGTTTGTTTTGTTTTTTTAAATTTTATTTTACTTATTTATTTTTTATACAGCAGGTTTTTATTAGTTATCTATTTTATACATATTAGCGTATATATGTCATTCCCAGTCTCCCAATTCATCCCCCCCTCCCCCCACTTTCCCCCTTGGTATCCTCATGTTTGTTCTCTACGTCTTGTTTTTGTTTTTGCCTCCCATTCTCCACGTGTCTGACCGTGAACTCCTTGAGGACAGGAGTGCAGTGTATTAAACTATGTATCTCAACTCTTGCTACACACACAACACAGATGAATTTCTCAGATGTAATGCTGAGATGAAAGAAGCCGGACACAAAGGAGTACGCACTTTTTTTTGAAGTTCAAGAGCAGGCAAAACTAAGCTATGGAGATAGAGGTCAGAATAGTTGTTATCTTGAGGGTGGACGGCTTATCAACTGGAAAGGCACCCAAGGGAGCCTTCTGTGTACTAGAAATATTTTAAACCTTGTCTCAGAGTTGCTAGCACAGGTTTGTGTGTATGTGTGTGCATGTTTAAAAACAAATCTTTGATTGGTACACTAATTATTTGTATACTTTGTGTATGTTACAACTCAAAGAAATTTAAGAAGATATTTTCAAGTCTGTGGTGCTTGTTTGGCAGTTAGTAATCATTCAGTAAAAGATTGAATATTGAACAGATATTGTGATGAAGAAAGTGGTCAACTTAATCACCGCGTGACTAAAGCCACATTTTAAGGAAGATGTAAGATACATTTGAAAAACATGGTGGACATAGTCCATAATCAGAGTTCATACTATTATACACAACACTGCTTAAATCTTCACCTGGCTGTTTCAGAAAATACTGTAAATGGGGATGACAGGACTTGTTATTTAGGACTGTTTGTGCAGGTGGCATGGTAGGGAACGGAGTAGAGAGAGGGATACAGTTCCATCAGATTGGTGGAAAACCTCATTTTTGTTTTATTTATTTTTTCATTTTATTTTATTTTTTTAAAGTCTTTATTGGAGTGTAACTGCTTTACAATGGTGTGTCAGTTTCTGCTTTATAACAAAGTGAATCAGCTATACATATACATATGTCCCCATATCCCCTCCCTCTTGCATCTGCCTCCCACCCTCCCTATCCCACCCCTCTAGGTGGTCACAAAGCTTATCTGTCTCTCACCACTCACCCTCTGGAGTTTAGTCTGAACGGGTGGAGGCTGGTACTCTGGCAGAGAGGTAGAGAGCAGCAAGGTCCCGGGACCCATGAACGTTGACACATGCCATACCATATGTATGGCTGTTACGGTAGCAGAGAGTTACATGTTACTGATGATATATTCTTACAAGCAGATAATGCACGACCAAGTTGCCAGAATTTTGGGGAACCCAAAGTTGGAACCAAAAACTCATCGTTCATAAGGCCCATATTCCATCTCATGGGCTTCTGGGGTAAGGTACAAGGTTCCTGGTCTGCTGCTTTTGGTATGTTCCTGCATTTCCAACCTCAAAACCAGTCAGGTTAAGCTTAATTGATTCAAACTGGCTCTCATTTGTCTTTATGACTGTGCTAAGATCCCTGAGGGAGAGACCTTATTCCTCTTTCGAAGTGGGCGGATGAGGGCCAGAAATCCTTGGGCCAGGGATGCTCAGGCTAGACACATTTCTCAGGATAGTTGCCAGTGGATCTTCTCCACGAGGTTGATAACCTTCTCTTCATGGAGCCCCATTCTCTGGAACTTTCCTCCTATTGGTGAAGTCTCATTTACTTCATTCCCTTGACTGGTCTGAAAAATAGATGTAATGATATTTCCAGAATAGAAATACTTTCTTGTCTCTCCTTTGCCATTTTGATCTCCTCTCTTGGCTAAGCCTTGGTCTGCTATGGGCTCTCAAGGTTTAGTCCCCCTGGTGTCCAGAACTAAAAGCTCAATGGTATGATTTTTAGGGAAGGATAGAGAACTTAAAAGTATTCTTACAGCTAAAAATATTATTTTTCTTAGCATGCTGAATATGGTTACTGATGCAGAGGTGGTCTTTACACATTAATCAGTTCATTTGGATTTATAATTTATATAATAGGATATTACTTTTCATCTCTCAAAAGATGGTGTATGTTGGAAAAACATGGACGTTTTGAAGTCAGATTAGGGCTAAATTAATCTGGGTTAAAAAGCTGGTTTTGGCCTTTATTGCCTGTAGGGCTTGGGGAGAGTTATTTCCCCTTTCTGAGGCTCAGATCCATCAGCTGTGAAATGGGCATAATCTGTACTCACCTGATAGCGTTGAGGTAAAATAAATTTGGATCTGATGAGGAAGTGAAGCACTTAGCCCAGTACCTGATCCATAGTTAAAGTTCAACAAAGAACATTACATTTGTTATTATTAAAAATGTTATTTCTATTGTTGCTGATTGTGTTTAGCACTGAGATCTTCTCTTTGAAGATGACCTTTTCACAGGGTCCTTCCCTTTTTTTCCATCCTACCCCAACCTGTCCTCTACATTCTTCTGGGTTTTTTTGTTTGTTTTGTTTTTTTAAATTTTATTTTACTTATTTATTTTTTATACAGCAGGTTTTTATTAGTTATCTATTTTATACATATTAGCGTATATATGTCATTCCCAGTCTCCCAATTCATCCCCCCCTCCCCCCACTTTCCCCCTTGGTATTCTTATGTTTGTTCTCTACGTCTTG
>NC_041234.1:6127975-6179806 GCF_002837175.3 Physeter macrocephalus
TTGAATTATGGTTTTCTCAGGGTATATGCCCAGTAGTGGGATGGCTGGGTCATATGGTAGTTCTATTTGTAGTTTTTTAAGGAGCCTCCATAGTATTCTCCATAGTGGCTGTATCCATTTACATTCCCACCAGCAGTGCAAGAGGGTTCCCTTTTCTCCACACCCTCTCCAGCATTTATTGTTTGTAGATTTTTTGATGATGGCCATTCTGACCGGTCTGAGGTGATACCTCATTGTAGTTTTGATTTCCATTTCTCTGCTGATTAGTGATGTTGAGCATCCTTTCACGTGCTTCTTGGCCATCTGTATGTCTTCTTGGGAGAAATGTCTACTTAGGTCTTCTGCCCATTTTTGGTTTGGGTTGTTTGTTTTTTTGATGTTGAGCTGCATGAGCTGCCTGTATATTTTGGAGATTAAAGTGAGTCTCTACTGCTTCTACCTCCGTTTTTCCCCCCTCTCCCCTTGTCCTTTTATCAATTCCACTTTGAAATGAAATCTGCAACTCTAATAGATGCTACTGAAACTTGTTTGGCAATTCTACCAGATGGTATTTGAATCTCGGGTGTTGTGTGAAAAATGAAAAGACCAAACACATGCACAAATAAATGAAGGTTGAATTAATCTTTATAATTAAATAGAATATTACCCTGCCATGACTGATTTTAGCTTTCAAAGTGGATTGCACTTTGAAATTGCTAATTTTTCAGTGAACTGTAATTGTATTAACGAGGCTTTTTAGATGCCTCAGAGTACTTAAAAATAGATTTTACCGAGCTACTCAGAGAAAAGTTATTAGAACTTTTAATGTAAATATCTCTGAGATCTTGGGGTATATTTCTGTCATGACTTACAGTTGCAAAGCACTTTCCAGTTGTTAATTCTTTGCCTCTATCATCCTGGGATTTAGGTGGCACTGACCAGAAGTTAGGTTGAACTGCAATTGCCTGAGGTATGTTAAAAAATTGATGGGAGAGAAGATCATGGTGTTTTCTCCATAAAATACTCCTAGTGGCATAATAGTGGTGACCATTAATGAAATGCCTAAGGAATATTGAAGGACTGGATGGGCCCCCTTCTTAGGAATGGGTAATATTGATACAATGTCAGGGGTTCTCCCAAGTGGGTCCAGATGCCTTGACAAGTACCACAGTCTAGGTCAGATTGTGTCTCACACCTGAGCATGCGTGAGAATCCCCTGCAGCAGTGGTTCTTAACCCAGGGTGATATTGTACCCCCAGGGGACATTTGGCAAGGTCTGGAGACAGTTTTGGTCACAACTGGGAACAGGGGAGAGTTGACTGGCATGTAGTGGGTAGAGGTCAAGGGTGCTGCTAAACATCCCACAGTGCACAGGACAGACCCCCACAAATGAGAATAATTTGGCCTAAATGTCAGTAGTACCAAGGTTGAGAAACTCTGCCTTAAGGTAAGGTTTGTGACAGTGCAGATTCCTAGGTTGCAACCTGGAGACATTTGACTTAGTAGGTCCAAGATGGATCCACAAATTTGTATTTTAACGCGCTCGCAAGTGATGCTGATGCTGTTGGTTCAAGGATAGAGGTTTGAGAAGCCCTGAACTAGAAGAGTCCAGTGTCAAAGGAACAAGCATTATATATGGGCATTGGCCCCATGGCATCCTTCTTTTAGGAAAACCGTGTGACAGTTTACATTTACCTAATTTAATAATTCAGCAGATATTTCATTTGATCTCTCCCCTGTGTTATGAGGGAGGTAGTTTGAAGTTTTTTCAGGCTGGTAACGAATCGTTCACGTGAGAGGTAAACCTCAATGGAATAAATGAGGACAACTCCGGTTCAGGTGGACTCTTGATGAGAGAACAGGGTATGTTATTGAAGTTAATCTCCACCTTGCCTCCTGTTTAAGTAAGTAATTTAACAATTGGGAGGAGGATTAAGCGGCTGATAAAATTTATCTGAGAAAATGTTAGGTGTTAGGGACTAGGTGTTCAATGTGCATTTCTAAGCCATTTGAATCTTGACATTTGAAAATGGTTTTTAGTAATTTGTATACATTTTTCTTTTCCTCAAAAAGTGCATTGATTTTTCCATGGTATTCCCATTTCTGGTTAATATTTGTATGCTGGCTCTGTTTTAAAATTCAGGTATTTACCTCAACAAAACGTGAAGCATTATCATAAGTTTAATCACATGTTTATATCTGATGAACCTGACCAAAAAGATTAACCTTTGTCCCTATTTTTCCCTTGCTATCTTTACTATTAGTTTTGAAAAATTTAGGACCTTCTTATGTAGAAGAGGTGTTGGCATAATTTTTCTGCAAAGATCCAGATAGTAAACAGATAGTTAATATTTTAGGCTTTGGGGGCCCTATGGTCTCTCTTGCAGCTACTCAACTCTGCAGCTGTAACGTGAAAGTGGCCATAGACAATCCATAAACAAATGAACATGGCTATTGTTGGAGAGGAAAAACTTCTACTACCCTTTGAGGTTCAGTGTTTGGGGGGGTCTGCAAATTAAACTGACAGAAAGTGGATTAGCAGGAGAAAAGACAAAGTTTATTCTCTTAGGTAGGTGGGAGCTCACAGAAAATGTAGCTCAAAGAAGCAGTGAGAATTTGGGCCTCATGCCATCTTTTTTTAAAAAAACACTATTATTTTTTTATTGAGGTACAGTTGATTCACAGTATTATATAACTTTAAGGTGTACAACATAGTGGTTCACAAATTTTAAAGAGTATACTCCATTTATAGTTATTATAAAATATTAGCTATATTCCTTGTGCTGTGCAGTATATCCTTGTAGCTTATTGATTTTATACACAGATTTCAAGGAACAATAAATGGTGGGATATGACTGAGAAATACGTGGGGGAAACTAATGGAAGGTAAGGTTTGATTTAGTAAGGTCTGTGTATGCAATTTCTCATCCTGGCGCTGACTTCTCATCTCTGGTGATAGGAGTCACTCTTTCCCCCTGGTATGAGAAGCCTCCCTTAACAGGGATTTATGACGGTGGAATTCTTTTGGAAGGCCTGCTTTTAGGCAGATAAGGGGAGTGCAGAGAAGGCCTCTTCCTGTATCTGTTGATTCTCAAATGCCTTCAGCTCAAAATAATTCTTATGCTGCAGTGACATATTTTGGACCCCTTCCCCATGTTCCAAAACACAGTGTTTTTTACAAAAATATGTGGTAGGCTTGTTTTGGCCTGTTGGCTTTTGTTTGCTGACCCGTGACATAGAGCCCTGCCTGTGGGGCAGAGAAAAATACCACTTACTTTGGCTTATCTAAAAGCCTAACTATAATATAGGATTGTTCTGGCTCTCAGGCTTTTATCGTCTTCGCTATGTCTGGACAAATGGATTTGGTTAATTGAAGCTTAGGATATTCATTTAATCAGGTCTAGCAGCTGTTCTATTTGCGAAAACTTTGTGAGCAGTTTACCACATGTAATTGAAGGTAATAAAAAGACATTGACACTCTCCTGTTCAGCTTCAAAGGGGATACGTGAGAGTTGCCACTATTTTTAAGGTAATGTTGCCCCTGCCATCAGGGAGATGTGTTGTTTTATGGATTAATCATAGGGTGGTTTTGGGTTCTTAACTCTGTTGTTACTCCCTGCTCCATCTATGTTCAAAGAAAACCCAAATGTTCTTTTTTTAAAAACTCTGTTGGGTGCAGGGCTCACCCAAGTGAGAGGACTATCACAATGATACCAGGAAACTGTTTAGTGCCGGTGTGGCTAAATTATGATTTACCTGTACCAGAGTACTTTCCTTTTTTGGACTGGAAAAACTGCCCACCTTCAAGATAGATGGAGTAGGTATTTTCTTTTCTAAAATTAATTAATTAATTAATTAATTTGGGGACGGCATTGGGTATTCGTTGCTGCGTGCGGGCTTTCTCTAGTTGTGGCGAGCAGGGGCTACTCTTCATTGCGGTGCGTGGGCTTCTCATTGTGGTGGCTTCTCTTGTTGTGGAGCACGGGCTCTAGGCACGCGGGCTTCAGTAGTTGTGGCTCGCGGGCTCTAGAGCGCAGGCTCAGTAGTTGTGACTCACAGGCTTAGTTGCTCCGCGACATGTGGGATCCTCCCGGACCAGGGATCGAACCCGTGTCCCCTGCATTGGCAGGTGGATTCCCAAACACTGCGCCACCAGGGAAGTCCCGGTGTTGGTATTTTCAAGGGAGACGATGGATGTATGGCGCTGCTTTGTAATTTGGAACATACCTTCTTAGAATGTTGTCCATATCGGAGAGAAATGGGGATTGTCTGCAACACTGGGACATTATTCAGGCAGGGTTAAGGGTGGAAGACCTGAAATCTGAGCATTCCTGTCTTCCAGCTTTTGCAAAATCAGAACTATGACTTGCACTTAAAAAGCCCTGTGATTAATGCTGGGCGCTTATCTATTCTCCCCCCAGCATGATGCATGAGCCTGTGAACCACCCCCGAAAGCAATTTGCAGAATTAAAGTTTTTGAAGACTCATGATAAATCATTGCCATTCTTATCAAGAAGGTGAAATTTGATTTGTCAGATAACTGCGTTATTCTTATTTGTGGAATTCAGAAAGCCCCAAAGGATATTAAAGCCTGTTCTCCAGCCTAATTTTCATTAATACCGTTAGCTCTGCTTAGGATAATATCTTCAGCCAGGACATCTACACTAGTCAATCATTTGTTTGCATTATGGAAATTGCTACTGTTTTGAAGGATAGTGTAATTCATGTACAGTCTCCTGAACTTCCGATGCTTAAAGCTCAGAATTTTGATTGATGTTTAATAGTTATTGTAGAACTCATGAGAGGAAACGAGACCTTGGTGTGGTTAAGCCTGACTGGCGCTTTCACAGCTGTTGCAAGCGTTAAGAAAGTTGTGCTATAAATTGTTTGTAAAAGGGCAGTTGATCATCAATTGTTCCATTTTTTCCTTAAGTTAAATTAATAAAAGAGAAAAAATATGCTAAGCGACTTAACTGTGTAGAGGAAACACAAAGCTGTTTAACTAAGTGTTTAAAGTGATGCCTTTGATGTAGTACGTGCAAGACATTTGAGAATTTTCCTGACTCTCCTCAATAGCCAGGTCAGTGGGGATGAAAACAAATGAGCTTTCTGTCTTGATTTCTGCCGATCAGCTTAATAGTAAGTGGCTTTGAAAACTTAGGATAAAGCAGTCAAACTAACCAATCTTTAAATCCCTTTGGTCATCTGTGTAAAAATTACATGTTGTTCGGGCGCTCACAGCCATATAAAGCAGAATTATGTTTGGTTCTGTTCTTCCCATCAGCACTATCAAGTTGTAGTGTACCTTGTGGAAAATTCTGGGAAGGAGGGGTGACTTGAGAGTTTAAATCATGTTGTGTTTAAAGTTTTCAGTGTTCCTTGTTTTTCCAGTTCATTTGTGATAGTTTTTCTCTCTCTCTCAAAGTAATAATCTTTACTTCATGAACTGTCTGTTGTCTCCACAGAAATTAATTGTGGTTTTTAAAGTTCTAGCCCTAAGACTCTAGGGCAAGGAATAAACCCCCAAGTGACTAAGATTTGTTGCATGTACATGTTAGTAATAGCAAAGAGCAAAATAAAAGCAAATATAAAACTTAATAGCTAAGCCATGCACACACACGCACACACCCCACCCTGCTCAGCGTGGATCACTTTAGCAAGCACTGTTGACCACTTACTGTGTACTAGACCCTGTGCCATTAATTGAGGCAACTCAGTGAACAACCTACCCTCAGTGAATTATGTGTCAGCCCAGGAAACTGTGGCTCTTGAGCCATATTTAGCATGCTGCCTGTTTTTGTATGGCCCCCAAGCTAAGCAAGGATTTTACATCTTAAAATTGTTTTGAAAAGTCAAAAGAAGAGGAATATATCATGTTACATAAAAGTGATATGAGAGTCAAATCTCAGTAGTGTCTGTAAATAAAGTTTTATTGGCATACAGCCACAGCCATTCATTTACGTGGTGTCCACGGCTGCTCTCCCAGGTCCAATGCAGAGTTGAATAGTTGTGACAGAGACCATATGGCCTGCAGAGCTGAAAATATTTACCACCTGGCCCTTTACAGAAAAACGTTATTAACCCCTGATCTAGGGAATCCAAGTTATCCTTTCCCAATTCCTTTGTTATCCAAATACTTCTTTCAACTCTCTATTTCACTGCATTGGTATTAGAAGTAATTTTATCCACATTTTACAGATGAGGAAACTGAGGAACAGAGAGGTTCAGATAATTAAGATACTGCTCATACTTCGTCGTAGCGATTATGGCAAGTTGTCATAGAATGTTTTTCTTCAGTCTTTTAATACAAATACAGTGAGGCCATGGATCGTCTTATATATTTTTATATTTCTTTAGCACTGAGGAGAGTCCTGAGCCTCAACGGCATTCTCAATAAGTATTTGTTGTTTGATTGAAATAGCTTATATTAAAAAATACAGTTTTGGTTGCTGTCAAGAGTCAGTCGAGGGACTTCCCTGGTGGTGCAGTGGTTAAGAATCTGCCTGCCAATGCAGGGGACATGGGTTTGCTACCTGGTCTGGGAAGATCCCACGTGCTGTGGAGCAGCGAAGCCTGTGTGTCACAACTACTGAGCCTGCACTCTAGAGCCCACGAGCCACGACTGCTGAGCCTGCGCGCCACAACTGCTGAAACCCATGCGCTCTAGGGCCCACGTGCCACAACTACTGAGGCCGCGTGCTGCAGCTACTGAAGCCCGGGCGCCTAGAGCCTGTGCTCTATGGCAAGAGAAGCCGCTGCAATGAGAAGCGCGCGCACCGCAACGAAGAGTAGCCACCGCTCGCCACAACTAGAGAAAGCCTGTGCGCAGCAATGAAGACCCAACACAGCAAAGAAAAAAAAAGTCAGTCCCGGTGGATTTTTAAAACAAATTTTATTTATTTATTATTTATTTATTTATTTATTATTTATGGCTGTGTCGAATCTTAGTTGTGGCATGTGGGATCTTTTTGTTGCGGTGCACGGGCTTCTCTTTAGTTGTGGTCTGCGGGCTCCAGAGCGCTTTGCCTCTGTAGTTGAGGCCCGTCGGCTCTCTAGTTGTAGTGCGCGGGCTCGGTAGGTGCGGCTGTCAGGCTTAGTTGCCTCGTAGCATGTGGGATCTTAGTTCCCTGACCAGGGATCGAACCTGTGTCCCCTGCATTGGAACGCAGATTCTTAACCACTGGACCACCGGGGAAGTCCCAGTCCCAATAGATTTTAAACATTGCTCCATTTTTCGGAAAGTTCCCTAGGTTCTCAGAAAGTCTCTCTCTTTTTTCCCTCACTTTATCTCTTTCGGTAAGATCAGTTTATATGGAAATGTGCCTTGGTGGGAGCAGCATTGAATGATGTTCTTGGTCATGTGTTAGACTATAACCTTTTACATTTTCTGATACTATTCTTGACATTGATCAGAATGGGTTTATCAACTAAATTACTCATTACGTGAATCAATATTTATTGAGCATCGATCCCTTGCTCTATGCCCGGCTCTGTATTCCGTGTGGCGAACACAATGGGGATTAAGCTTGATTTGAGTAGTATCAGAAAGAAGGTTCTGACAGCTACAGAAACCTCCCTTATAAGTTGATTTATCCCTTTGGTTAATGAACTACTCTTTTAAATACAGATATTTCTCCAGAGTTAATACATTAGATTGCTATTGGTCACTCACATCTTATAAATTAGTTTGAGGCCCCAATGACAGCTAATAGGTTAGCTGCCGTGAGGGAATAACAGTTTTGATGGGCGAGGAGGGAAGGGGAGAGATGACTTTGGGGCACAGTGTATTGCCAAGGAAAGGCCAATTTTGGGTATGATCAGAGAGCAAGTGGTATGAACACACAGGGCCTGCTAGGTACGGGGAGGAATGGATACAGGCAAGAGAAAGGAAGGGAAAATAGAAACCAAGATGGTGAATGCTAAAGGCAACGTTTTCTTTGATCTTTGCTAAAATCAGCTTTCATAGTGTTTCTTGTGTCCATTTTCTGAGGTGTGCAAATAGTGGCCCTCAGAAGAGTCCTCAGACTTTTGGGGTGATATGAATAGCCTGGATTCTCCTGGCTCATGCTTAGAGTCTGGCTTTGCTCAGGAAATCTTCCACCATGCTCCAAGCGTCTCATGGGCACATCTGTCTCTCCATTGATCACAGGGTTGCTTCAACAGCCTTCCTCTCTCACTATGTTGTGTGGCCCCCTGAAACTTGACCTGTGACTAAAAAGAGTGACGTTATTCCCCAGGGGAGTTCAGGTGTTTGGTTAAGGATGTAATCTGGCCTGTGTTCCCCTAAAAGACCGTCCAAATAGGTACAGAACAGTGTTACCCCAGATCCTTGGAAGAAGTCATGTTTCCACTTTCTCTGTATAATCTACAGCCAACATGTATTCATCATGTATGCTGGACCAAGGCATAAAAAAGTGCTTTGTGTGCAATGTCATCGTGAATCCTTGCAGACAAACCAATGAAGTATAGGTACTATTTTTTTTTCCTCAGGCTATATCTGATGAAAAGGAGATCCTGTTAGGATTACATTCAGCTACAGCTAGTAGAAAACATTATATATAATGCCTCACACAAATAGGGGTTTATTTTCCTCATGTCATAGAGGGGGAAGGGAGGCAGTTCATGCCTGATATAGTGGGCTCCAGATGGCACCAACCCTCCATTCCACCCTCTTCAGCATGTCAATTTCTTCCTCTTGGTTGTTACCCTGTGATTACAAGATGGCTGCCCTATCTCTGCCATTGCATCAGCATTGCAGGAAGGAGGAAGAGGAAAGGCTAAAGCAGTGGTTCTTACCCAGCAGGCAATTTTGCCCCTAGGGGACATTTGGCAATGTCTGAAGACATTTTTTGTTGTCACGAGTTGTGAGGTGGTGTTGCTAGTGGCATGTAGTATGTAGAAACCAAAGATGCTTCTAAACATCCTACAGTCTACAGGACAGCTCCCACAGTAAGAATTACCTGGCCCCAAATGTCAATATTGCTAAGGTTGAGAAACGGTGGACTGCAGGCAGAGGGCACGTGCCAGCTGAGTCTTCGTCTTTTGAAACAGATTCCTGGGAGTGCAACAAGGACTTTTGGTTATATGTCATTGGCCAAAGTCTCATCCCGTAGCCAACTGTAACTGCAAAGGAAGTTGGGTGATGCAGCTCTTTTTTGTTGGGTCCATTGTCATCCTGAGAAGAGCTGGGGTCTGATAGGAAGGAAGGGAAAGGAATGTGGATATTAGATATATAATAGGCAGTATTTGCTTCAGAAAAGTTAAGTACTTTGCTCAGGGTCGCACAGGTAGTGAAGATCATTTGAGCCTCCTTTATTGAGGAGGAAGGTCCAGTTGTCATGTGCAGCCCTTTCTGGAGGTCTGTGTGAATAAGGGATAGAAATGCATGCACTGGTTATGGAAAACTCTGGAGTTTATGATCAGCCATAAGCAGACTGGGAAGTATTTTTTGCAGGATATAACATGCAGTCTGTTCTTTTATTTATCCCACTGTTCTCTCAGTGTTTGCAGTGGAACTTGCCTTTCCTTCTTGTCCTTATAACCCATGGAGTAATTGATTTCAGGCCTGCTTCACTAATGCTTTTCCCTTCACAAGCCATCAAGCTATTGGTGCTCCATTTCTTCCATTCTGAAAAAATTAAAAAGTGATGTGATCATCATTTGCTTTAAAGGGTGTATCAGAGTTTATTCAGGAAAATGGGTGCCCTTCTAGGTGTGTCAAGCGGAAAGATGTTTAATGTGGGGATTTGGAGGCTTATGCAATCATCAGGAGGGCTGGGGAGTGAAGGGCAGAGCCTGCCAATGGTCTCCGCTGCCTGCACACGAAAGGGCTCTTCTCAGGAGAATGCTCGGAAGCTGCTGGCAAAGCGCTTTATCTGCTGACTGCAGATGCCCATGTGCCTGCCCATAGCTACCAGCAGCGAGTGAATAAATAGTGTCTCCTCCTCTACTTTTCCAGTCTCCTATGAGTGCTTCTCATTCACAGAGTCTAACCTGCAGTCATGTCCCATGGGGTTTTGGGAGATGTAGTTCTGAGGCTTCTCAGGGAAGAATGTAGAACGGGGCGGGGTGGGATGATGTGGAAGTGACAACAGACTGTCTAGCAGGAGGAGCACTGGGGTTTGAATAGAGGCATAACAACACAGCACATTTGGGGGAAGAAGAGTATTCTTCTCAGATGTTGGCAGTGTTGCTACTAGTATTATTTATCTTTGTGCTCTTAGATGAATAGAGATTCTTTGTATCTTGAAGAGAGCCATTCTGGCTCTCTTCAAGTCATGGTGTTGCTAAATAAATAATAAAAAAGGATTCAGGGGCTTCCCTGGTGGCGCAGTGGTTGCGCGTCCGCCTGCCGATGCGGGGGAACCGGGTTCGCGCCCCGGTCTGGGAGGATCCCACATGCCGCGGAGCGGCTGGGCCCGTGAGCCGTGGCCGCTGGGCCTGCGTGTCCGGAGCCTGTGCTCCGCAACGGGGGAGGCCGCAGCAGAGGGAGGCCCGCATACCACAAAAAAAAAAAAAAAAAAAAAAAAAAGGATTCAGTGACCTGCATATACAGTGCAGAAGGTAATATAGTCTGTGCAGCTCTGTAGTGCAGTGGGGGTCCCAGAGCGTGAGGTTTGAAAAACAATCCATGATTCGTTCACCAGCATGCTCCGGAAAGACCAGTGTTCACTTGTCGTGAGCTGATTAAGTATAGCGCGGAATTAAATACGAGGGAAGTAACAGAACAATGTCGGAACAAGGTAACCTGTAGACATATGATGTATTGTTTGGTGTTGGGGGCGAGTTGTGAGCTCTGGTTACCCGCTCTCTGGGTCATATCAGGCCTTCAGTGTAACTCACAGGGTTTTGAAGGCAAAATTTGATCTGTGCTATATTTGAGGCTCTGGAACAGCAAAACCCATTATGACTGTGTCCTGCGGCACTTGTAAAATCCTCTCTGAGTCTTGAGTTTCAAGTTTCTGCTGATATTTAATATTTGAATTATCTCAAGGCAGATAAGGAAAACATACTATCTTATTCTATTTATTTCTTGAGTGAGGAAAATTGAAAGGGACTGAAGGAAAAAACTCATTACTAAGAGCAGTGTGCAAAGGTCACTGGTTTTTGCTTTGCTGGAATAAAACCGATGTGTTTGGGGTTGCCTGGTGTCTTATGTTGGGACTTCTTGAGGCATAGCTGGAGGTGAGGATCCGTGTGCAAGTGATTTATGATTTATTCAGCAAGTGCTCCCAGGAGAAACCAGCAAGGGAATGAGGGAAGCCAGACTGGCAAGGCTGAGAGACGGACCAGGGTGCCATTTCAGGGTAAGTCTCAGATAGCCTGATCCTGTGGGGAACTCCAGAGGGCAAGTTATACCTCACACTGTGTCCTGAATTGAAGCAAAGGAGCTGGACTTTTCGTATTCCTGCTACAGGCAGTCATTGGCTGAGGGCTGCTGCGATGGCAGTGGAGAAGGGGGCCCACGGCAGATAAACTCCCGGGAGGAGACTGTTTTGAGCGCAGGCAAGGTGTCCTAGTAGCCCTAGGGCAGGCCTTCAGTCTCAGGTGCTGGCCATTAGAAAGGAAAAAGAACATAGATGCTGGGGAGGGATATGCTGAGGTGATAAAAGGGATCCCAGGGGATCTGGGCAGAGGCCTGACACTGTACTTACTCTTTGAGTAAGCTGTTTTTTTGTTTTTGTGAAACCCTGAATCTGGGGAGAGGAGAGAGACAAAGTTTCTTGAGAGCAAGGGTTGGCAAACCTTTTTTCTTTAAAGTGCTAGAGAGTAAATATTTGAGGTTTTGTGAGCGGAAGGGTTTCTGTCCCAACTATTTAACTCTGCCGTTGTAGTGCAAAAGCAGCCATAGATTACATGTAAATGAGTGGGCGTGGCTGTGTTCCAATGAAACTTTATTTAGAGAAACAGATTTGGGGTGGGGAGCCGGGGCAGAGAGTAGATTTGGCTCATAGGCCATAGTTTGCCAGTCCCTGCTGTGGAGCCTCCTTGTATGTGCCTATTTTTCCTTTATCCATTCCCTATAAACTGTAAAACAGGGAATAAGTAGTATGTCTATCAAAAGGATGGTTGTGATGCATCTCAAATTAGTCTGGACTCCCTACCTCCAATTTTTCTGGCATCCTGGTCATCATTCACGGAGTTGCACAGATAATTTCGCTGGAGGGCGACTCATCTCATTTTATTCCTGCTAAAAATATTTAGTTCTCTTTTGTCTGTAAAACAAAACATAGGCTCTCCGCATGGCATTCAGGAATCCCTGTGATCTGGCCAAAGCTGGCTTTCTTGCATTGTTTTTCTGTGTCCACCCCTTGTGCTTTCTTCTCCAGCTACAGGAAACTACTCACCATCTCCCTGACGTGCTCTTTGTTTTTCGTCTCCCTGACTTTGCCCCTGCTGTTTGCTCTCCTGGAATGTCCTTCCTCTCAGCTCTGCATTTTGAAACCCCATCCATTCTCTAAGACTCAGTTTGGTCACCTTCTCCATTAAGCATTTTCCCCATGAGGAAATAATCTCTGCTATGGACTTTGATAACAATATTGTCTCTAAATAAAATGATTTATAGACAATATTGTCTATATCTAAACCTTTATTTATCCTGTATTATATAGTTATTTGCTACATTCACTATGCTTTTAGTATGCTGAGGGCAGGGACTCACTTAGATTTTTTTTTTTTCTTTTTTGCCCTTCACGGTCGGTTACATATAGTAGATATTCAGTAAACGGAGTTTTCAGACGAAGGCTGCATTCCTGTGTCCTTTGATTATTAATGACTTAAGTGCTGAAACTCTGACATCATTTTCCTTTTTCCCTTTTATAGGCAAGAGCTGTTTTGGCAAAAGTTGGCTATCCTGAATTTATCATGAATGATACTCATGTTAATGAAGACCTCAAGGCAGTAAGTGCTAAATTTACTGTATTTTTTCTCGGGCAAGTTTTCCTGGCCTTGGCCTTTCAGCTAACCCAAGTCCAGGCAGTTAAATCTGGTGGTGCCAAAAAGCACCAACTTTTGATTCATTCCTTGGCTAGGTATCAGCCTCGTTATGCCAGGCATATCACAAGATTTAGAGCAGATTCAAAATAAAGGAAGTGTCAGAAAGAATGTGTAGCTGAGTGGGTACCATAAAGCAAATGGACTTGGATTTGGTCTACTTTGATCATAAAGGAAAGAATTAAGCAAATTGAGTATTTTACAATTAGTGAGCGTGTTCTAATGGTCAGTGTGTGATGTTTGTTGTTAAACAGTCTTTATGTGCTTCATTCATATCAAATGACTAGTAATATATCTTGCCTGTTGGAAGTTAACTTCATTAAACTTTATGAGCGTTTTGGCAAACTAAGTGCATATACATATGACTCTGTAATTTATTGTGAGTTGGATTGTATATTTGCAGTAAGTTACTGATGGAGGAATAGTAATTCTTTTTCATTCCGGTATTTTGGGACATATATTTTCCAGCAGATACATTCATTACAGGCCTTTCTAATCATAACCACTGTTATTTTGCTTCCTACAGATAGTTCTGGTAGAGAACTTTTCTTCCTCACAAAAACCCCTGTTTTTATCATTCACTAGATTTTCTTGAAAAAGTAGTTTTTTGGAATTCATTAAATAACAATGGTTCTGAGGTATAGCTCTTTCCTGAAACTGATTTAATAAGCTGCATATCTGTAAGCAATCCTGGCTTTATAGATGAACATTGGAATTTTATAAGATTATTCAAAAGTGAGTGAAAGCATTAATTAGAAAGTTTCTCAGTTGGGCTCCAAGATATAGCCTTCCGAAGTATTGATCCAGTTGCTGTGGAGGAAAATAATTGTGCTTCACAGTATCCCAAAGCTCAGATAGCCCATCTTATTATACATTGTTTTGATCCTGAAAAATCTCACTATTAGCATGATAATTAAAGATACTGACACATTTGCCACGTTCATGTACATTATCTTTTAAGCCCCACACTGATCCCGTGAAATAGATGGTGTTTATCCCCATCTCGCAGAAAAGGACATAGAGA
Organism: Physeter macrocephalus; assembly: GCF_002837175.3. Classification (NCBI taxonomy): domain Eukaryota; kingdom Metazoa; phylum Chordata; class Mammalia; order Artiodactyla; family Physeteridae; genus Physeter; species Physeter macrocephalus. Next base: position 6,141,972 of record NC_041234.1, read on the forward strand.
CTCAGAGAAGTTAGGTGATTTCCTCAGTGCCATGCCAAGCGTCAGAGCCAGGACTGAAATCTGGGCCCAGGAAGCTCTACTTGTAATCAGAGAAGGGGTTTTGCAGGGTTCTTGTCAGGCAGCTCTGCCGGAGGAACAGAGGAGTGAGTTGAAGGGTGGGTGGGAACTGCTTTCCCAGAGCTGGGTGGGATGGGCTGAGTGAAGAGAAGGGAGGTCATACTGTTAAGTGACGAAGAAGTGATTCTGCCTCTTCCACTTGCTAGTTGTTTGATCTTGTGCAGGTTATTTAACTTCAGTTAGCATCCCTTTGATTATCTGGTTACTGGAGATAATAATAACCAAGTCTTAGTATTCTTGAGAAGATTAAATGAGATTATATAAATGTAAAAGCACCTAGCATAAAGTGTGGCACATAAGTCGTCTCCCCATAAATGATAGCTCTAACTTTGTTTATCAGTATGAGAACTACTGCTGCTAAGAAGGGCATCACCAGGGCACAAAGTACCTCAGCAGTAGAACCTGGATAATTACATGTGATTGGCAGATACTTGAAGAATGCGGGTGAGAATTTGAGATGCGGTTTGGTGTAGTGGTTATGAACATGGACCCTGGAATCAAAGTGTCTGGAATTAAATCCCCATTCTGCCATTTCCTAGCTGTGCAACCTAGGGTAGGTTATGCCACCTCTCTGTGCCTCAGTTTCTTCATATCAAAATGGAGATAGTAATAGTCCCTCCCTTATAGGGCTGCTATGAGGATCGGAGAAGTTAACATATTTAAAGTATGTATGACCCTGGCACAGAGTAAGCACACTGTTAAGTGTTAGTTATGGCTTCTTCAGTTTTTCACTTATGATAGTAAATTATTTTGGTTTGGAAAGGTCATTACGAATTAACACATGCAGTATCCATGTGCCTGAAATTGATTTAAGAGGCTATACAGATGGAACAGTCTCAGGCCTTAACCAAATAAGATAGCATTCAGGGCTCACTCACGGTGTTGAGTTGATCAGGTTTTGTTGGCAGTCTGCTGCTGTTTAAAGTGAATGCCCCAAATTTAAGGATTCAATAAATGTAGTATCTTTTGTGAAAAGAAACCAGACGCCAAGCAGGATGCAGCGTTAGGTGTATTTCCTCATGTCTCCAGGGCCTGAACTGAAGCCATTATATACCAACATTTTTAAGTACTTTCGTGAAGAAACGGCTTTCACCCAACTCATTGCCGAAGCAGGCACAATTACACCCAAGAGTTTCTAACAGTTTAAAAAAGACAGTGAAAAAAATTCAAATACAAGAAGTAAAAATGCATTCATGATCAGAAACTGATAGAGAAAACGAATAAAACCCAACCGGAAAATAGGTAAACGATGCTTGATGTGATAGTAATAGTGTCACTGAGGTTAATGGCAAAAGGACTAAAGTATTGCTGATAAACAATGGGACTGTGTTTTCAGTTTTGAGGAATATGTAGATAAGGACTGCTTTTGGGCTGATGAGAAATTTCTGGTAATACAAGCTCTGAGCATGACAGGCTGTTACAAATGAAAAACAGCTTACTTTATTTGATGCAAGTGAAAGTGTGATTCATCAGGTACAAACACAAAAGGAAAGAGGATAGAGATTGGGGAATGGATTAGATGAAGGTCAAGGGAAAGGCTGAAAGCTCAAGTTGGGCTCTTATGGAGATAAGAGCAAATGGAAAAGAACTTAGAGGCAGATATAAAGAATTAGAAAACAATTTTTTTTTTCTCTTCTGAGGATGACAGGGTAAACTGAGATACCCAGCAAAATATTGCTGAACAACAGTCTCTCTGTAGTCTTTGAAAAGAACAAGAAAAAGGCTGTGCCCTTTATGTGAGCCCCCAGTAGCATGCCGGAAAGCCTATTAGTTAGCCTAGAAAGATAGGCATCAGTCCACGTTCAGACAAACCTTATAAGGTGTACCTTCACTGCTCTTTGATGGAGACAGATGCAAGAGTGAGTTGATACCAATTTGGGGAAGATTTCTGTGTCAGCCAGGAGAGCCAAACCACATCAGGTATTTCAAAGAGAGGAGATATAATACAGGAAATAGGTTGGAAGGCAAAAATCAGGAAGGCGAGGTAAACCAGAGATTAATAACTTTTTTAGGAAGCAGTTACCACCCCTGTGTGTAGGGACACAAAAGGGAGGAGGTGGTGGTACCATTGCTTTTGAGAGCAGACGAGGAACTGCCACTCCAGAGCAGAGCTGGGGCTGTGGAAGAGGGACTGAAGATTCTTCCAGAGTCCTCTTGTCGGAAGAAGAAAGAGGAGAGAGAGGGAATGAAAGAGAAAAAACACAGCATCCTTTCCCCTCCTGCCACCTGCTGATTTCCGCCAGTGCCTCCTATTGGCAGGAAGCCGACTGCAGTGGAGCCTGGGTAACATGGTTTTCAGATTCACAGCCTAGCATTATATTATAGAACGGAGTAAAAGGGTGGGCATGCATCTGAGAGACACTAGGTAAATACTTGACCCCATTAGGCACATCACTCATTGTGAAAACCAATGGAAAATTGCAGTAGGAGCTAAAGTCAGAATCACAGCTGGCCTCCACTTTCTTAGGAGAACTGGATGTGGGTAATTTTTCAGAAAAGATCACTGTTTCTGGTGAGTGATACATACATCAACATAAATATGCACATGGAGATATGTAGATAATATGGGAACGCACATAATGTTCTTTGGGGCGGGTCTTGGTCTGCTCTTGCTAGTGGAACACTTGTGTGTTTATGTGTGTATATGTTTTGTGTGTGCATAAATGACAGAGAGTGCTGCTGCCACTATGCAAGAGTGAGGTGATATTTAGGTGGAATGCTCCAGAAAAACAGGTTGTTAAAATATTGAAATAATTCTGTACTACTTGGTAAAAAAACAAAATGAAACATTGCCGCCAGCTCTCTCAAAGTGATCTCTGACCCCCCATGACCATGGAGAGGCAAGAGTGGGCACTGGAGGGAGGTGCACTGATGCCCCCCAGCCTTCTAGCCAGTCCTCCGTAACTCCCGCACACGAAGTCCCATCTTCGTGTTCCAGTGGCCGCAGCAGACCAAGACCTCCGCTTACCCCCGGTGGTGGCAGCAGGGCATCTGGTTTCATCTGGTTCCCGGTTGGTGTGCTGGTTGGTGCTCCCTCAGAGTCACCCTTATGTGAATGCCTGTGGGAACTGTATCTTCCACAGTGTTCTGTATACTTAGGTTGTTAAACATTTTGAACACCACCCCGTGTGTAGGTGTGTATATATGTATACATACGTACTACTTACGGCGAAGCCATCTAAACACAGCAATCTTGTGTATTACTTTGCTGTTTATATATTTATTTTATTTAAATATATATATATATTTTAAATTTTTGGCTGCGTTGGGTGTTCGCCCCTGCGCGCGGGCCCCCTCCAGTTGTAGCCAGCGGCTGTTTGTTGAGGTGCGCGGGCCTCTCACTGTGGCAGCGTCACTTGTTGCGGAGCATAAGCTCCAGGCGAGCGGCCCTCAGTAGCTGTGGCGCGCAGGCTCAGTAGTTGTGGCGCATGGGCTCAGCCCCTCCACGGCACGTGAGATCCTCCTGGAACAGGCCCGGAACCCACCCCCCACCCCCCACCCCCCCCGCACTGGCAGGCCGACTCCCAACCACTGCGCCACCAGGGAAGTCCGACTTTGCTGTTTAAATAAAGGAAAACATAATTCTAAAATCTGGATTACATTAAGTATTCAGAGTTCTTTGGGTGCCTAAAATAAAATCTTTCTTAGAGGTATTTGGATATATCGCTGAGTATGTTTAAATGGATTTAACTTAAAAAGTGTTCTAGAGTCTGTACTTCCCATTGGCTTATGTAGTATCTTATCGACTTGTGTTTACTGGTCCTACAGAGAAGCTGAAGACATTTCCTTGTTCTGCCCTTATTATGTGTTCTTCACCTTTGGGGAGGGTAATAGCTTTATTCTTCCATTTAGTCTGTTGCATTTGTGCTAGGCATCTAGGATAGGATTTCCACAAAGAGAAAGTCAGATTCCCCTAAATTTTATGATCTGGACAGCTATTCTTAGGAAATGACACGGGAGCCCCAATTAATTCCCCAAAGGTCACTCAATTGAAAAGTCAGGAGGTGGAATTGATTGAAAGTCATTATCACCTTGACCTAGATTTTCACCAGTAACCGAAAGGACAAGAGACTTTTGAGCCAATTCTTGTCGCTTTCACAGTTTAAACATTTTTTTTGAAGATTACAAGTGGTTCTAAAATATTCATGCACATTCATTCTTGTTGCTATCTCTACAACAAGCAGAACTTTCCCAATGGTTGCTAGGTTTCCTAGTTTTTTCTCACTCATTATCAAAGTATTATCACATGGTGGAAAATTTGAAAAATAGAGAAAAGGAATGAAAACGTCCCTGAATGTTGGTACTTGAACGTAATAGTATGTACTTCTGTTTTAGTGTATTATTTTATCCTTCTATTTTTGTATAGCTGTAATTGATGCTTATATATAATTTTGTACACTGACCTTTACAGTTAACATATTGTTTTGTCCTTGTCTTCCATAGCCTTCATTACCGTTATTTAACAGCCGTGTGGTATTAAGTAAACTGTACCCTGATTTATTTAATCACTGCTTCTCCTCCCACTCGTAATTCTTAACCTTCTCCTCCTCCTTCCCTGTACTCTCTTTGTTGAGTCACCAGTTTTCTTATTAGGACCAATGAAAATAACACTGAAGTAGGAGCCTAATGATTTGGACTGTGTGACTTGGCCAGGTTCCGTAATCTCTCCGTCGTTCTTTCCCATCTGTCATATGGGAATAACAGCGGCTGGCCCTTCCTTACTCCCAAACACTTAACCTGTCTTACAGGAAACGGTAAAAATTGTCCCCTATTACCTGTGATGTCCATTAAATAAATGAAATAGATTAACTGAACCAGGCTAAGAAATAGAAAATATGCTCAGTTTAATGATTAAAACAATTTAAAATTTATCCTTCTAAACATAGGTAAGATGTTGGCAAATTTGTAATCACTTACCTCTGAGTTTTGCTCCCCATGATCATTTTCATGGCTGTGGTAGGACCATATTTATGAGAAGTATTTTTAGACCTGGAACTCTTCTTCTTTAGGAAATTTTTGGGTGGTTTTCCATTTCATGTCTGTAGAACAACCTGAATGTCAAGTTTTTGTTTTCGAATGGAACAGGAAAGTACCACTATTAGCAGACTCTTCTAAACGTGACAACTGACCCCACTGATGGTACAAAAAAAGTTAATATTTTTTCTTAACATTCTTTATTGGAGTATAATTGCTTTACAGTGGTGTGTTAGTTTCTGCTGTATAACAAAGTGAATCAGCTATACATATACATATATCCCCATATCCCCTCCCTCTTGCGTCTCCCTCCCACCCTCCCTATCCCACCCCTCTAGGGGGTCACAAAGCACCGAGCTGACCTCCCTGTGCTATGCGGCTGCTTCCCACTAGCTATCTGTTTTACGTTTGGTAGTGTATATATGTCCATGCCACTGTCTCACTTCGTCCCAGCTTCCCCTTCCCCCTCCCCGTGTCCTCAAGTCCATTCTCTACGTCTGCGTCTTAAAAAAGTTAATATTTTTGAAAGAAATTCCTTTGGGAGAATTTTCCGGAGCACGCTGTGAACCCAAGAACGTATCTGAATTTTCTGTCAGTTACAGTCATATTCTGAAAGTTCTGGCAGATCTGTCTTCGGAACAAAAGCTGAAAAAAGGTTGAACACTGGGCACATCTTTAAACTGTGTGATCCGGGAACGCATTAGAATTGCTAGTTAGGGTTGCTTCTTGAAACAAGGAGCTTACTCTGTTTCTTCTGAGGCTGAGTATAAACATCTATCTAAAATACAATCGATTGTAAGATTTCTTTTTATTATGAAGCATCTCAAACATCGGCAAAGTATGTAAAATCGTATTTTGAACGCCTCTAGCTTTAACAAATATTAAACATATTGCCATATTAGCTGTATACATGTACACACACATTTTAAATGAATAAAGCAGATACATTGGAAATTCTTCGTGTAGTCCTCCTTGACCTAATGTCCTTCTTCCCTGCCTATCTCCTTCCCTAGATACGCTCTCTTGAATTCAGTGTTTCTCATTCCCATGCATTTCTTTATGCTTCTGCTACATAGGTATGTGCCCATAAACAGCATATAGTATTGTTTTATAAGTTTTAAAATTTTAAATTCTCTAATACATACAACTTATTTACCCAGCATTGCTTTTGAGGTTATTTCACGTTCACACATACAGACCATTTGTTTAGACTTCTGTGTGGTTTTCCATTATGTGATTATACCACGATTTATTCATCAGCCGCCTCCCCTAAGAGGATTGAGGGAGGGACAGTTTGAAGTCTTACCTCTGTAACTTGCTGGCCAAGTAGAACACCAAAGATGCCAGGAATTGATACTTTCATTCCTGCCTTTCTCTCTGTGCCATTAGTTATTTTATTCTTTTCTTTATATTTTGGCCTGGTCCCCTGGAAAGATTGCTAAGATGAGTCATTAACAAAGGTTACTCTGCAGACAAAATGAGTACCCATGATATGTTAGGGAAGAGATAAACCTGAGCCAGACACTGGCCAACAAATAGGCTGCTGTCAAGTCTGTAACTGTCAAGTTGTGTGTATTCATTCATATCTGTAGTGTGATGCCTGTGGGTCTCATATACCTTCATTTGCCAAATTTTAATTTTTGCTTTTAAAAGAGTATCATGGCTTAAATTTACAAAAATATTACAGCTAATAAGAATATGATTACTCTTGGTTATTTGCTTATTCAAATGTATATTTTTCTTATTTTATTTGCCACAGTAATATATTTTAAAACCAAAGCATTAGGGATCACTACAAACCACTGCTTTTACTGTTACGTGGATATTATTTACAATATTTAGGTTAAGTACTGCTACTTGTGTATATAGAGTGCCTATAGAGTTAAAACTCTGCCATTCTCCTTCCAAAAAAAAGGAACTCAAGAATCAACTATGTCTTTCTCCCTATTTTAATAGACAACATTGTTGTGAGCCATCAACTTCCTTATTTTCCATGCGAGCTATAATCTATGATTTGCCTCTGTAATTTCATGAATCTTCAGCGACCAGAGCATTTTTTGAGCGTTGATAGATAATTTCCATTAATCAAGCTATTCTAGTGACTCCATTGTGCTCAGGGTAGAAAATAAGTCTGAATCACTTTCATTTTTTTTTTTTCCTTCATGAACAAATACCGATTACACTAAATTAGATTTTAACGTTTGACTAAATCATCATCTGTGAACTAAACGAGGTTTCAGCTGAATAAACTGAATGTTATTAGAGGAACCTATGTGACAAATAAATAAAGTACACATTTTTAGAAAAGATCAAGGACTCATGTGGGCGAAGAAATTTCAAACCTAAGATAATATGTTCTGTAAAGGCTAAAGTAGATTTTTCAGTTGTAAAGCAAATGAAATGCATTGTAAATTACTGCAGCTTCTCATTTTTTACTGTCATCCAGAAATGACCATATTGATTTTTGAGCTTTTTATTTTAAAAGAAAATCACTGAGATTAAATTTCATGGCTTTGTGAAGACCGGGTTAACCGGTGATGGCTGAGAGATGATGTGAGGAGTGCAGCGTCTCCGCTGCACGCTCATTTGTGCGCTGAAGTCTTTTTTTTCAGAGCCATCTTTTATCTGCACTTAGAACAGTGATGGTTGTGGTTTGTTTTATTCAGATCAAGTTTTCAGAATCTGACTACTTCGGCAACGTCCTGCAAACCCGCAAGTATTTAGCACAGGCTGACTTCTTCTGGCTGAGAAAAGCTGTTCCGAAAACAGAGTGAGTAAGAAAAATAAAAAAAAGAAAGAAAAAAAGAAAAAAAAAGTGAAATAGATAAATACGTTGGTGGGAAGTGGAGTTTCTTTAGATCAAACTTTGTAATTCCCCTCAAGTCAGAGTAGCTGGCTTGCCAGTTATTTTTGTTTGGCAAAATTTGTGTTATGTTTTGGCAACTCTTATTTCTGATATTATATGAATCAGTTGTTCAGTCTAATTATGACTACCCTACTCCTAGCATCAACACATGTAAAAAGAAGGCTTATTAAGATGCAAATGTTCAGATCATTTCTAGATCTTGTTATGAATATATATATAAGCAAATTTCTCTAGAATTTCACACTCAGGCAGAAACTTCTGAATATCTTAAAAACCAACTATTTAAAAAGTAAAGTATGATTACACATGTAGGAGTAATTGTATACAGGCATACCTGATTTTATTGCACTTGGCTGTACTGAACTTTGCAGACAGTGCGTTTTTTACAAATTGAAGGTTTGTGGCAACACTGTGTTGTCAGATGATGGTTAGCATTTTTTAGAGATAAAGTATTTTAAAATTAAGGTATATACATTTTTTTAGATATAGTGCCATTGCACACTTAACAGACTACCATATAGTATAAACATAACTTTTATATACCTGGGAAACCAAAAAAATTGTGATGTTTGCTTTATTATGGTGGTCTGGAACTGAACCTACAATCTCCGAGGTACGCCTGTGATTATGAAGTAACTATAGGATCTTTGTTGAGGTAATGCATGTCAAAGAACTGATAGCTCTATTATTTTCCTTCAGTAGCAGTTACGATTTACACCCCTCTTCTCAGCAAGCGGTAGGAACTTTTCCTACGGGTAGGGAAGTTTCACTAGGAACTGTTGGGGTCAGGGCCAGTTATGATTTTCTTCCCTAGCAAAGTGTGAATGATGATGACGGTAGCAACTAAAAATTATTATGTGTTTCTAATGTTCCAGGAAGTGACTTACATATTTCAATTCATTTTATCCTCTAGTCAGTTCTGTGAGGTGTAGGTACTATTTATTATCCCCATTTTACAAAATGAACAAGAGGCTTACAACTGAGAAATTCTTCAGCTTAGGTTTAGATTACTTTCTGTTCTGCCTGCTGGTATTACTCTGTTCTGCTATGACCCAGTTCTCCAAGGTTGTTTTCTCTCTCTTCTCCGGATTGGATTATTTCTATTGATCCATCTTCAAATTCACCAGTTCTTTCTTCTGTATTCTCAAATTTGCTGGTGACTCATCAATACAATTTTCATTTTGATTATTGCACTTTTCAACTCCTGAAGTTCCATTTGTTTTTTTTAATAGTTTCTATTTCTTTGTTACGACTGTTTGTTGTCATTGTCATATTTTCCATTAATTGTTTGAAGACAGTTTATTTTAATTCTTTGAACTAATTTACAGTTGCTGCTTTCAAGTCTTTGTCTGTTAAATCCAACATATGGGCTCACTCAGAGTCAGTTTTTATTGATTGCTTTTCTTTACCCTTTTTCTTCCAGCATCGTTTTTTGTCGCTGTTGAAAATGACATTTAGGATAATGTATTGTAGCAACGGTGGATTCTGATTTATTTTTCTGAGGCTTTTTTAAAAGTAACTTTCCTGGACTAACACTGTAGAATCTGTCTCTGCTACAGTATGTGGCCATGGATGTCTCTACTCATTTCTAAATTCTCATTTTTATTTTTTAGCCTCACTTCATGGAGGTTGTCCCTGAGTCTGCATAGCTTAGTCCACAGCCAGGGATCAGGGCAGGGCTTGTGCTCAGACACTTTGAACCTGTAGGGCTTCTGCCCTCTGCCAGTTGATCTGCGTGGGGCTTGGGTGTGCATTCAAAGTCACCAGCCCTTCCCAGTCACCCTTGGAGTTTACTTTCTACTGGGCTCTCTTGGGTCTCCCCCGTACACATGCCTAGTTTCCCAGTCAGCCAGGGATGTGTGGAGAGCTGATCTCACCCTTCTATGACTCTTTCAGTTCCACTGTCTCCCTTTTAAATTTCTGGCTGATCTGTCACTTTCCCCAATGGGAACTGTAACTTCAGGCTCACAAAGCTGTGGGTTTTCCTCATTTGTTTTCTACCAGGTTTATCACTTTCAGCTGGCATAGTTGCAAGTTTTTACCCCTACCCCAAGTGAGTTCACCCCCTGTGGCAGCAAAGCTGCTGGTTTTCCAGCCAGCCCTATCCTAATAAAATAAGTTCTTGCTTGATTGAGCTGGGAGGGATGCTAGTAGTCCCTGGCAAGAAGGCCATAGACTCCTGTTCTACTTCCTCTTAAGTTGTAGCAGTTTTTCAAAATGAAACATTTGTCAATGTGTTGTTTGCCTTTGATCAGTTCCCAGGGCCCTAAAATGGTTGTTCGTTGACAGTTTTGTCCATTTTTATACTTTTTTTTTTTTTAACGAATGAGGCAATTTGTTAACCCAGCATCTTTTGTTCTAATGCTTCTTGTTGGCAGCTGCCACCTGTCCAGCGAATCTGTCCAGATCTCTCTGTCCCTGAGGTGTTAGTTTGTGGCCCCCATCTTGGCCCTTTTCCACCATTCTCAGCCCCTCCAGGGCTTGGAGGACCCGACGGGCCACGCTCTTGGAGCCTCTGCTGAGGGGCTGGGCATGACACCGTTTCTCTGACGCCCTGCATAGATCTTGGTCATGGAACCAACCCCAGCGCCACCCCGGAGGTACAGGTGCTGTGCAGGCAGCTCGTGTGTAGAACCAGTTCTCATCATAGGGAGCGAGCTCTTTGTGCTTGGCCGGCTTGACAGTGTCCACCCATTCAGGGACTTGCAGCTTCCCGGACTTTCTGAGGAAGGCGGCCAGAGCTCTGACGAACTCCCGCTGGTTCACGTCTTTTACAGTAACTCCAGGCGTCGTGCGGCCTCCACGCTGCCAGCCGGGGGAAAGGTATACTTGGCTTTTGTGGAAAGGATGTGTTGACCTTTTCATAGTGTCATAGCTGGGAGCCTGACTTCGATGGCCCTTTTTTTTTTCTCACGGCCCACGTTTTAACCTTGTCTGATATTCTGGTCTCCATATCTTTGGCTGGCTCTTTTTATGCTCTGTGGGTCCCTCGTTACTGCCTCTTCCAACTCCCTCCTCTGTTCTGGCCTCTAGAAAAACTCTAGGCCCTTTACCCTCCCTTGGCTTAAGCTGTGATTACCGCCTCTCGCTCTTAGCCGTGGGCCCCATCTAGCCATCCTACCCGCTGCCCTTCAAATCTTCTTACACTGTGCACCTACAGAGTAAGGTAAAAGTGTTTGACCTTAAGGGGTAGGCCTAAAGCTGAACCCTTGCCCTTATGTGTCCGTGGCTCCCCTCCAAAGCACAAAGGAAGAGAGCAGAGAGCTGATGTGAAGCCGCCTGCTCCATTGTCCTTGATGTTCCCCTCTCGTCACGGTATCTCTTAGTCCATCTCGCCTGTTTCATTCCCAGCCTAAATTACTCAATAGAAATATTAGATTTAGGGTTCTAAAACCAGCTTCTCAAATCTCACGACTTCAAATAGTTTCCAGTATCTCAGTGAGCCTCTACATGTAATATGTAAATCATCCTGCCCTTTCAGGTCTACTTCAGATAAGTTCAAACTCTTGTCTTTGCAACTTGTGAAAAATTCAAACTTCGCACCAGTATTTTTGTGAACTTTCGGGGTCTTCTCAGGGATTCTTCTATATTGGAGATGCTGCCAAGTTAATTCTTTCATTTCAGAATGTCATTATTCATTTGGGTGTGTAGCAAGGCCTGGGTTGCTAATTGAAAAACTCCTAAATGTGTCTATTTTTTTTTTTTTTTTTTCCGGTACGCGGGCCTCTCACTGCTGTGGCCTCTCCCGTTGCGGAGCACAGGCTCCGGACGCGCAGGCCCAGCGGCCACGGCTCACGGGCCCAGCCGCTCCGCGGCACGTGGGCTCTTCCCGGACCGGGGCACGAGCCCGTGTCCCCTGCATCGGCAGGCGGACTCTCAACCACTGCGCCCCCAGGGAAGCCCTAAATGTGTTGTTTTTAACATCATCCTAAAATACTGATGGGCTGTAAGATTCTAATGACCTTGACTATTTCTAATATTTATGCCTTGGAAAAGTGCTGGCTGACTGTGGGCTTAAGCAAACTGTGTGACTTGTGTCTTTGTCTTCTCTGTCAATGAAAACAAATACCTCTTTCACAAGGACATTAAATTGGTTAATATTTCTGGAAAAGTTCTCCTGGAATGAAAATCAGTGCCGTGCTAGTAATTCCTCAGACCATATGTCTATATCCGGGAAAGCAATGTTAGGAAATTTAAGATTCTCTTTGCATGGTAAAGTGATGTGATAGTCATTTTTTTAGAAGAAATTTCAGGTGGGTCCTTTTTCAGGCACTGTGGGGAATTTTAGCTTTATGATACCCATCGACTTTCATTGACAGCTTTTAGGTCTGAAAATTCATGAGTTAATCGAATGAGGATGATTCTGGAGTAGCTCCACTACACTCGTTCACTTTGAACAGCACATCCTGGTTATATTTCCATAAAGCCCTGAAATAACATTTTGCTTCTTTGTGGGTATAGGAGATAAACACCCTTTATGTTTCATTCTCATGGAATCCATTTTAGCTGCAGTAACGTGCATTAAGAAGTTTCTAACACGATGGGAAATTTCAGCAAGAATGAAATTAATTGGGTGGTCATCCCTGAAGGTACATATTTAGGGGTTGGTTCTCAGAATTGTCGCTTCATCAGCTTGCTTAAAAATAGAGGATTTACTTCACTGCTCAGCTTGAGTCAAAAGTAATTTCTTTCCCTCAGGATCCTCTTTCTTTGACAGAAATGATTTTAAGCCAGCCTCCCTATTAACTCACTCTCATTGTGCTGTGACCAAACATGTCTGGATTTTTTTCTCTGTCTTCTGAAAAATATGTAAAAATACATCAAATGTCTGTACACATTATGGTCCTGCCCAGAATTATCTACAGCATGGAATGGGATGGATACAATCTACAGGATATGTGAAATAAAGCAATAAATACTCTATGGTTTTTCCATTCCATATTCCCTAGACTATCTTTAAGAGTTAATAGGTAAAATGTAAAACTCTAGCCTGATGTATATCTATTTTATATGGTCCAAAGAAATCAGGGTATCAGTGTCTTTTGCTTTAGATTATTGCATTTCATCATCGCACTCTTTTTATGCATCCATTGTCCAGTATAATTTCATCTCCATGTTTTTTTGAAATTTATACCAGGCCTCTTCCTACCTTATCTACTAAATCCTTTCCCAAACACAGACTGCAGGAACACCCTGAAGACATAATAAAAAGAATTTAAAGCACTTGAATGACACTCTTTGTTTATCTAAGTAGATGTATACATAGCAATACATTCATTTAAATAGATTTAATGAATTTTTGCTCAGCATATACCACTTGGGCAATAGTCTTAGCCCATAAGGAACTTAAAATCTTGTTGGAAGGTAAGTTGTGCAAACTCCTAGGCCTTCACGGCCCAATCAGGTAACAGATGTTGACCTAGACAAGTGTAAATGATAGGGAGTGGTGGAGACCACGGAGAACTAGTGATTGCACGCCTCATTTAAAGGAATTCCAGTTCGGTACTTTTAAAAGCCATCGTGTTGGGCAAATGAAACATTTTTCTGGGAAAATTCAACCCATTGGGTAGGACTTAATCTGTGGACAGCCAGCTTTTCAGTGTTTCAGTTATCTCTTGCTGTATAATGAACCACCCCCAAAGTTAGAGGATTAAAGCAACAGTAATTACTCATTTTTCTCTCGTGGTTCTGGTGGTCACTAGGCGCAGCTGGGTGGTTCTTGCTCATGGTGTTGCATGTAGTTGCAGTCAGATAGCGGCTGGGACTGGAGTCACATGGGAGGCCTCCTCTCCTAGCCTAGTGGTCGGTGCTGGCTGCTGCCTGGAAGGCCTACTGTGGCCTCTCCATGTGTACTGGGCTTCTTTGTGGCATGCTGACTGAGCCAGAAACTTTGAAGAGCAAGTTTCCTGAAAAAGAAGGAGGGAGGGTGTACATGTGTTTACCAGGGGGAGCTTATATTGCCTTTAATTGCCTACCATTGGAAGTCATGTGGTGTCATTTCCACTGCATTTTATGCTTTAGAAGTGAGTCACCAAGACTAGCCCATAATCAAGGGGAGAGGAATTTAGAGGTCGCTTCTTAATGGGAGGAGTGTAAAAAAAATTACAGACACGTATTAAAACCAGCACAGGTAGGCCTAGGTTAGAGGATAGTAAAACTAAATATATAATAAACTCAGATATAATCAGGGAGCTATACAAGATATTTAACGGCTGGCTTGGTGTGGGAACTGTCCAATCAGAAGAAATAATAGCATCCACAACTGGTAGGCTCTGTTAGTGCAGCTACTTAATATCAGCTGTGGGTTTATAATCAGGGCTCCAAACATGTCCTAGAGCCAGCAGGAGCTCTGAGAAGTCAGGAAAGGTGAGATCATGCATCTTGTATAAGATGTTTTAGGAATTCTTGCTGAAGCTTCAGAGGCCCCATCAGGCTCCATCTGGTTGTTTGATTTCTTTGTTTTGTCTGCCTTTGTCCATCAGAAGTCAGAAACATTGTTCCTACATGGCTCTTAGCCTAATGTTTTGAAAGTTTATTCTTTGCTAAAGGGACGGGAGTTGGGAGGGATGGGAAGAGAAGAGATGAGCTCTAGGAATACACATCATCTTTGGTACATATTGTGGTTCAGTCCAACGTCATTTAGAAGCCATGTTGCGAGGCACCTGGATTCTCCCCTCTTGACCCAGAGAGCAGACATAACGAATGCTGGGTTCTTTGTGTGTTAGTTTTCTGTTGCTGCTGTAATGAATCACCACAGCCTTATCGGCAGCTCAGAGCAACACGAATGTATTCCCTCACGGTTGTGTAGGGCAGAAATGTGGGCTGGCTTGGCTGGGCTCTCAGCTGCAGTTTTCAGAAGGCTGAAGTCAAGGTGACAGCTGGCTGGGCTCTTAGCAGGAGCCTCTGGGAAGAATCCTCTTCGATTCTCATCGTAGAGCTGAGGTTCCTCCTTCTTTGCTGGCTGTCAGCTGGGAGCCACTCTTAGCTCCTAGAGGTCTCTCTCCCCACTCCTTGCATGTCACAGCCAGCCACAGTATGTCAAATCCTTCTCACCCTTGGAATCTCTCCGACTTCCCGTTCTGCAGCATCTCTTCTGACTTTCTCCCCTGTTGCATCTCTAGGATTCCAGCCAGAGAAGGATCCCCACTTTTAAGGACTCATGTGATTAGATTGGGCCAACCTGGGATAATCTAGGATAATTGCTCTATTTTAAGCTCCTTGACCTTAATTACATCTGCAAAGTCCTTTTTGCCATGTAATGTAACATAGTCACAGGATCCAGGGATTAGGTCCTGGACTTTTTTTTGGTGGGGGGGGGGGCGCATAATATTACCTACTACAGGTAGTGACATTAGGGCAATAAAAGTGCTTTCCCTGTACTTTTCTCCTCGGAAAAGTAAGCCAGCCAGTAAATGTGTGTCAAACGTTAGGGTTTATTGAAATACTCATCCTAAATTTGAAGGAAAGGAATATACATTTTATGGAAGTGAGTACGGGTTTCAGCTTTGACAAGAGGAGGCACTCTTTTCTGATTTCCAGTGATGTCTCCAGTATAATATAATGCTTAAGAGAACTGGTTTGAAGTCAGGCAGACTAGACCTTGTGCGAGTATATAATGCTTGTAAGTCTCATTGTCCTCTCCTGTGAGATAGGCTGTAGTTTCTATGGGGAAAACCTATGACTACAAAGTGCGTAGGACGTGGTAAGTGCTCCTTGAATGTTAGCTGCTGCTGCTACTACTGCTAGCGATAATAATAGGATGACAGTCATGGACTTCTTTATAAGGGGAGAAGGTATGGGTGGACCAACTAGAATCCACACTTGGATTTCCTACCAGTTTCATGTTAGTCTGACATCAATTATTAGTCTGACAGAATTATTCTATTAGACATAAATTGGTAAAATGATTGTTCTGAAAAGGGATTTATAGAAGTTTATTTTGAGCAGTTTAGCTTAAGACAAATGCTTGGTTTTAATCATAAAGGGCAGTGCCTGAAACTCACAGGCATCTAAGTCAGGGGTCAGCAAACTATGGCTTGCGGGCTAAATCTTGCCTGCTGCCTGGTTTTGTACAGCCCGTGAGCTAAGAGTGATCTTTAGAGATAAATGTCTGTCGGTGATTTGATGGTAGGAAGCACTGACTTTGAACCTCAAAGCGTAACGTTCTCCTGCCCCTAAGGAATTGCATTCTTCTCATTAATAGGCCTGTATTACCAGAAGTTGTACTCGATTATTTTTTTTTTTAAGGGAACTTTATTATTTTTTATTTATTTATTTTTGGCTGCGTTGGGTCTTCGTTGCTGCGCGCGGGCTTTCTCTAGTTGTGGCGAGAAGGGGCTACTCTTCGTTGTGGTGTTGGGGCTTCTCACTGCGGTGGCTTCTCTTGTTGCGGAGCACGGGCCCCAGGCGTGCGGGCTTCAGTAGTCGTGGCTCGCGGGCTCTAGAGCGCAGGCTCAGTGGTTGTGGCGCACGGGCTTACTTGCTCTGCGGCACGCGGGATCTTCCCGGACCAGGGCTCGAATCCGTGTCCCCTGCATTGTCAGGCGGATTCTTAACCACTGCGCCACCAGGGAAGCCCTGTACTAGATTATTATATTTTGACTTTCATCAATACAATTTTATAGAAAAGTTTCTCTTACTATAGAAGTACCTATATAATGTCCTTGATTTTTCCTCTTGGTCCATGAAATGACTAAATGTTTACCATCTGTTTACAGAAAAAATTTGCTGAGTCTGATCTAAGTAACCTCCTGTGCATTTAAAATGCAGTGTAGACTCTTCATAGCTGGAAGGTACTCCCGAGATATCTTAATGCAATACCTTAGTTTTATAGCTGAAACTGAAGATAGGCCACTTTTCCACCACAACCCGGCTAGTTAGTGATAGAGGCAGGATGAGCCGTTAGATCTTTTGGTGCTTAAATCAGTAAACTTTCTACTGGAGCAGGCAGACCCTCTAGGTACCGTGGCTGTGCTTTATTATCTCTCTTTACATGGACTTCTCTGTTGTCACCAATCTCAAACCTTTAATGGACAGGTCAGAGGTGATGCAGCATAGAAAACTCAGCTGTCCCATGGACCCATTGAACAGGGCCTGGCAAACATCAGCTTGTTGCTGTGCTTCCATCTGTGGGGAGATCCCTTTAGATTCTAGAATTTTTCATTAAAGCTATTTCAGAAGCCCTGGTGCTTTTTTACATTACGTTAGTAACAGTGCATAAGCAGGCATGTTCAGTGTAGGATGAGATTGTTCATCGAGCAGAGCCTGTCCAGCTTCTCCATTGTTCCCTGCTTATTTGCTAATAAATCCCGCCACATTGTATGTGTTTCACTGCCCTCCTGCCTGGATAATGATGAGCACTTGGTGGTGGTTGTTTCTCTTTCTACAGGTGGTTTACAAATCCAACGACTGTCAATGCCTTCTACAGTGCATCCACCAACCAGATCCGTGAGTACCGGTTCCTTGTCTCCTTGTTAATGTGCTACAAAATGGACGCAACTTTTCCATGACTGTGACTCAAGAGTAGGGCATTCTTTATTTCCTCCCAGCAGTGACCAGGTATGTTGGTGAAGGGGAACAGGTATGTTTCCCTACCCATATGTCCAATTTTCCTCATTCGGTTTACCTTATAAGTTTTTTTTAAAAAGCTTTATATAACCACTAAGTTTTAAAAAAAGCAACTACAGTAAATAAAACTGCAGTGATGTTGGCCATGAAAAGGAACAAGCTTCCACTTTTCTTGCATAATGGTCTTACTGATTTTTGTTTTATTTATTACTAGGATTGATGGGAAAAACGAGCAGGTAGCTGGGGAGAATTTAGAAGCTGTTAGAAAAGCTTTGAAATGCTCTAATTAATCCTGGGATGTAAAGTCTTGAGTTTCTTTTATTTACATGCATTAGGTACATAATTATAAGTACGATGATAAGTTAAAAAATTATTAAAGGTCAGATTGGCACAAATTAAAAATCTAACAGCACCAAATGTTGGCGACAGGGACACATACTGCTGGTGGAAATGTACATCGGTTCACCCGCCTTGCTGCACAATTGGGCAACACCTAGAAAAGCCGAAGATGGGCGTGCGTGTCTGTGAATGTCACTTGAGCTCTTGACGTGTGCACTCATGCTGTTACTCAAAGTGTGGTCCCGTGATTATTAGCAACAGAGTCCCAGGGGAACTTGTTAGAAATGCAAAATCTTGGGCCTCACCTTAGACCTGTTGGTCACAAACCCTGGACGTGGGGCTCAGAAATCTGTTTTATTAAGCCCTCCAGGTGAGTCTAACATAGTTGGGGAAGCAGTGCCCTAGAGAAGTCTCACATGAGGAGGCCCACGTGAGAATGCTTACAGCAGCGTTGTTTATAATAGCAGCAGAAGGGGAATACCCGATGTGGCCCCCCAAAGGAGAATGAATCAAAATGTGTCATGTTCACACAAGGGCATGCCAGACAGACGCCCTGGCCAGAGGGGACAGCCCACTCCCAGCAGGCACACATTCTTAGAGTCGCCCTCGTGTGGCCACCTTCGAGAATGGCAGTCTCTGCCGGACTGGTCTGGGAGAGTAGTGAACAGGCAAACAGTTAGCTGGCAGTGCATTATTATCATAAAAATACCATTGCTTTCTCCACCCCCCCAGCTTTACTGAGGTATAATTGACAAATAAAAATTTTATATATTAAAAATATACAACATGATGCTTTGCTATAGCTCTGAGTTGAGAAGTAAGCTGCATGTGTTACATGGGAAATTATGATATTTTAGATATTACTTATAAATACTATTTATAATAATATAGGTTATATTTATATAGCACAAATTATACCGATATCAATTGGAATAACTTACTGGGTGATAGAAAATTCTTTAAATTATCTATTTTAAAAGAAAATGGTTTACTTTGTACATGCAAAAGATTATATATAACATGCTAGAACACATAAAGTTACAAAGTATATAAGAAAACATATGATAAAATAAATCTACGTTCATGAACCCACCACCCATCCAAGAACTCGAACATTCCTGATGTCATTGCATCTGTCTATGCTCCTCCTCATCCTTTTCCTCTTCCTCACCATTGAGGTAACCACTATTCCGATTTTTGTGTTTATTATTTTCTTGTTTTGTTAAAAAATAAATTTTAAACCATATGTATCCCCTAAGCAATATACTGTTTACTTTTACTTATTTTTATCATAATAAAAATGGTATTATATTGCATGCAATCTTAAGCAATTGTGCTTTCATTCAACATGTTTTTAAGATTCATCCAGGTAGCATGTGGCAGTAGGTTTTTCATTTTCACTGCTGTGTAACATTCCATGTGTGACTGTACCCCAGATTACTTATCTGTTCTACAGACCTAAGCGTTCCCCTTTCCCCCGTTTTTTGCTATCATGAACTTAGTTGCTCTGAATATTCTCATACATGTCCCCTGAAACAAGTGTTCGGGGTATGTACTAGGAGTGGAATTCCTGGCTTGTGGAGGATGTAAATATTCAACTTCACCAGATGACACCAAATGTTTTCCAGAGTGAGTGTTCCAAAGTACAGAAGTGTTTTCACCAGCTCTCATTTTCATCACTTCTTGGCATTGGTAGACAAAATTTTCACCAATCTGGTGAATGTAATAGATCAGTTCTTGTGCTAGACAAGGCACTGAGGTAGTCTCTTCAGCAGTGCTTCCACACTGGCTTTCCAATGTCAGTGAATGCTCGCTGCTCTCGGGGGTGGGGGGGGGGGGTTTCAATCCTGCCTCCAGGATTCACCCCTGCTCAGCCTGTTTCTTTCTGGGAAGAGCTGATCTTATCAGAAGTTTACTGAGGAAGCAGCCATTTCAGGGTAACCCAGTGGTTTCTCGAAAGCTCATGAGCAGAGGGGGTTTGGAATGAACAATTTGAAGCAGTATTTTAATTAAGAGATTCAGGCTGTTTCTGTTTTCCTAATGACCAGTGCTTGCTCTCATTGTAAATTACATTCCCAGGCAAGATGACAAGGAATCCTGTGGGAGACTTCTTTTTCCTCCCTCCTTTCTGATTTTCCGGACTATAAATTAAGACAGGTGGAGTTCCTTATACATTTCCCCACTGGGTTTCCTGGGACACCCCCCAGCCCCCAAGTACCACCTTTTTGCTTCACTGAAGAAGTGAAAAATGGAGGTGATTTTCTAAAATGAACATCTTTATTGATTAGGGGCTGATTCTGACAGCATGTGGCCATCTGTTTAATTGGGTTTCACATCTAAGATGTAACTATACTTAGTAACGTGATTTATGAGAATTTCATTCACTTTGCATTATCATTTTCTCATTTATGCCATTTAAGTCAGCTTCTGCATGCAGTGGAGACTTGAGTAGAAAATAGAAAAACCTGTAGGGTTTTTGTTTGTTTATTTGTTTGTTTGGTTTTGCAAATCCATGCCTATATGTGAGACCCTATGATTTGTGGTGATCTTTCAATGTTAGATTTTTGCAGGGTGGCTATAGCTTCTTATTTTTCTACCCTTGTCAAGCTGGGTAGCAATGTCTTCAGACAGAGTGTAGTGTGAAATAATGATGATTTAAGTCTGCTGTACGGGGAGTTATACTCAGGAGGTGTTGCAGAATTTAATTATATTTGGGCTGATAAGGTGGTTAAACAGGAAAACAAGGAGCTGAGGTTATTGGTGCCTAAGCTTGTGCTTCCCTAACTCTGTGATAAATGCAAAGCTGGTGCTTCTGCTTGTAGTTTATTTTATTTTTTCTGGCCATGCTGCGTAGCATGCAGGATCTTAGTTCCCCGACCAGGGATCGAACCCGTGCCGCTTGCTGTGGAAGCGCGGAGTCGTAACTGCTGGACCTCCAGGGAAGTCCCAGGTCTTCCTGCTTTTAGTAGGAAGACAGAAGCTCGATGGGAGACCTTGAGTGCCACTCATTTAGTTGCATGACCTTGGTCAAGGTGTTTCTCCTTCCTGAGCCCTCTTGTCCTCATCTGTCACATGTTGAGGTTACCCAGTCCACAGACGTTTTGGTAGGATGTAACAAGATCAATTTGAAAAGTGCCAGCATATTGTCAAGGTCAGGGTTTTGTATATCAAAAACTGGCACGCCCGCCACTGATGCCTGAGCTAGCCAGTCTGTCACAGGATACACAGCGTAATATGAAGATTGTGGGAGGGGCGTATTTTGAACTTCTGTTCTCAGAAGGTTTTGTACATTAAAACAATATTTTTGTACGTTAAACAATTACAACTCATTTGGAAAAGTATTTGGCAGTTTGTTGATGTCTCCTATCACCCAGAAATTCCACTCCTGTTAAGATGAATGGATCCTGACGCCCACGAGGCGACATGTACGCAAATGTTCATAGCAGCTTTATTCATGACAGCAAAAATCTGGAAAGAACCTAATTTCCATCAACAGAAGAGTAGGTAACTAAATTGTGCTGTATTCATACAATTGAATATTGCACAGCACAGGAAAAGAACAAAGTGCTGCATGCTGCAGTGTGTAAGAATACCGCTGACTTAATGGTGAGTGAAACACTGCATGGTTCCATTCGTATGAAGTTCAGGAACAGGCAAACAAATCTGTGATCTAAGTGATAAAAGTTAAAATAATGGCTACCTTTGTTTTGGGGGTTATTGACTGAGAGGGGGCATAGGAAACACCTTGATCTGGGAGGTGGTTGCACAGGTGATACTTGTGTAAAACACTCACTGTGTTCTACCATTAAAATTTGTTCCTTTTCTTTATGTATGTAACACCTCAACATAAACAGTAATACCCCCATTCTCCCTTAAAAGTTTTTAGAATAGCGTGTAGCATGCATAGACATTTGGGCTTATGACAGTTCACCTCAGGCCAAGCTGCCAGAGGTGGGGAGGAGGGATCGGCAAATGTTTTCTCTAAAGGGCCAGATAGTAAATATTTTTGGCTTTGCAAGCCATATGGTCTCTGTTGCAGATTCTCACCTTTGCCATTGCAGCCATAGACAATTCATAAACAAATGAGTGCGGCTGTGCTCCAGTGACACTGTTTACATGGCTGTAGTTTGCCAATCTGTGGTGTAGAGCACTGTGAGAGGACGGGATCTAGGGAGCCTCGCAGAGTGTTTCTGACCCAGCTTCCAAAGTACTTTGGATCTAATCAGGTGGTCGTACGGGAGGCGGGAGGGTGAGCCTGAGCGGGGAGCCGCTTACATTTGGTTCTCATTTCCGCTAATATAGACTGGTCTTTAGAATAAAATTCATTTCATGTATTCAGTATCAATGTGTATCTGCATAGTGCCTGATTTCAATATTAGTTTTTTATCTTCGTAGGTCTCAAATCATATCAAGGAATTATTGTAAGCAAACAAAACCTTGGCTTGAAAACAAGCAAGGCCTAAAACCAATGATTTTTTTTTTTTTTTTTTGCGATGCACGGGCCTCTCACTGTTGTCGCCTCTCCCGTTGCGGAGCGCAGGCTCCGGACGCGCGGGCTCAGCGGCCATGGCTCACGGGCCCAGCCGCTCCGCGGCACGTGGGGTCTTCCCGGCCCCGCGCACGGCCCCGTGTTCCCCGCATCAGCAGGCGGACTCTCAACCACTGCGGGGTCTTCCCGGACCGGGGCACGAACCCGTGTTCCCCGCATCGGCAGGCGGACTCTCAACCACTGCGCCACCAGGGAAGCCCATGATTTTTTATTATCTTTGCTCTTACACACAAGGGATTTAGTTGCCTCAGTTTAATCACAGATACTCTGCTAAAGAAGATAAGCCTTTGTGCAGAGGCTGGGCTAACGGTGCCATCAAACTGTAGAATTAATCCTGAAATCAAACATAGATTTGTTTTGCTGTTAAGGAAACAACTGTGTTTCAGACTGGTAGAATTTCTCATACTTTGCTGACTCTGCCTAAAACCATAAAGTAGAAGCCAAGTTAGCAAATACTCACCTGTGGCCTCTACTGGACTTGAATGAAATTAAATCCCTGAATCCACTTGGCAATCTATTTGGGGAGAATTGGAGAATAATCTCCCATAGTTTTGGAGCTACAAGGAAGGAAACTTAAGTGGCCACCTAATCCAGACTTCTCATTATCTAGAAGAGATCCTGACAGAGCAATTCTTAATAATTTTTTCGCCTTATTCACTTAATATTTATAGAGCCCCCAGTGATTCTCACCTCCCGTATATTCACACCCCTGTGTCGTCTCTCCAGCACTGGATAAGGCTGACCTCTGTAACTAATAGGATACTGTGGAAATGACAGGGTGTGACTTCTGAGGCTAAGTCATGACAGACATCTGGCTTCTGCCTTGCCCTCTTGGATTGATCACTCTGGGGGAAGCCAGCAACCATGTCATGAGGGCCCTCAGGAAGCTGGTGGAGAGGGCCACATGTGAAGGACTGTGTGTGCATGCCATCTTGGAAGCGTATCCTCCAGTCCAGCCAAGCCTTCAGATGATTGCAGCCCGCGCTGACGTCTTGACAGCAACCACTTGAGAGACCCTGAGACAGACCACACAAATAAGCTGTTTCCGAATTCTCGACCCATAGAGACTGTGCGATAGTAAATGTTTATTGTTTTGAGCCACTATGTTTTGAGATACTCTGTTATATAGCGAGAGATAAGTAATACAGACATTACAACTTCCCAGGTACTGAGTTCAGTGCTGGTTTTTAATATGGTATGGTGTAGTGGTTAAGAGTGTGGGCTTTGATTTTGAATCCTGGCTTGGCCACTGATAACTTGCAACCTTGGGCACGTTACTTAACTTCTTTAAGCCTCAGTTTAATTATCTATAAAATGGAGATAATAGTAGTGACTATCCTATAGGTTGTCGTGAAGATTGAAGGTGATAATATCTACAAAATGCTTGGAAGAGAAACTGGTTTGTAGTAGGTAGTCAATAAATCTTAGCTGTTAGGATTCCTTGCTTTTGAGAAGTGGGGAGAGACAGACTTGTTACCAGTCATTTATAAGACATCATGGTGAGTGTGCAACAGAAGGCTGTGCAGTGCATCCTGGGAGCCACAGAGCAGTGTTAATTATCTAGGGGAGTGAAGGTTGGCTTCACAGTGAAAATGGCATTTGAGTGGGCTTTGAAAGGAGAAGAATTCTGTAGGCAAAGTAGGTAGGTTGGGACACGCAGAAGTACTGGCTGGTGCAAAGGCAACACCCGCGGAGCGTGGAGCTGGAACGGGTGGTGAGATGGTCACAGTTGCTGGGGCACAGACTGCATGTGGTACACGGGGGATGGGGGAGAAGGCATGATGGGAGATGAAATGTAGGAGAAGTAGATGAGGACCTTGTAAGCCATATTGCGGAACAGGCCATACGGAACTGGTATAGTTTTCTTCGAGAGGCAAGAAACGTCATTTTTGCTTCCTTGGTCTTAGTCTTAAAGATCATGGCTTGGAGAGGGGAAAGATTGAGACCCCCTACGCCAGCTAGGAGTTTGGCAGGCGGTTCAAGAGAAGGATGGGGAGGGTCTAAACCTAGGCAATGGCAGTGGTGAGGGGAAATAGGGAGTGGGTAAGTTAAAATCCCAAAAGATTGTTCTCAAATAATTGTGTAGTGATAATACAGGTAGTTTCCCAACTTTTCCACTGATGCTTTGAAGGACTCCCATAAAATGAAGAGTATAATTGTTCTGTGCAGCTATTCTTCACTGAGAACCATTAATGTGCCAAGCATTGTGCTGGATACTTTAACATATATTATCTCTAATCTGCAGTAGGTCTATAAGCTTGGTATTTGGGGCCATTTTACAGAAGAGGAAACTGAAGCTCAGGGAGGCCAAGTAACGTGCGAAAGAGCACACACTAGTAAGTTGAGGAGATGGGAATATAACCCAGCTTCTCTGATTACGTGCTCTTGGTCTTCAGCCTACACCGTTCAATGCCAGATAAGAAATGTGAGAATTACATGAAATGATACATGTGAACATACCGTGAACAAGTTGAAAGCCTGGTATAATTGTATGTTAGAGTAATCATTATATTCTGTCCTCATCCATGTGGTGGGGGATTGTTTGTTTGGTATGGAAACAAGATACTATAGGATGTGGGGACAGCCAGGGGATGAGGATCAGAAGGTCAGGTGGTCTCCAGGTCGTGCTGATTTCATGTCTTAAAAGGCTGTCGCATCAAGCAGCAGTTGATTATTGCCGTCTCTAAGAGTGCTGTTCTCTGCAAGCCCTTTGGCTATGCCCGTGATCTCCTTCCGTCCTTGGATTCCGATGGCGGGGGCGGGGGGGACGTTATTTGAGAGATTTCATAAGCTACCTTAACAAGAATATTTTGAGCCACTCTCCCGAAACGTTTTCCTTCACAAAATCTACTCTGAAATTTTAAAAAAATTTTGTTAACGTGAGTTGAAGTTAAGTCATGAGCAAAGCTCAAATAGTTTGCAGAATTGCCACATGATGCATTTATCAAGGTTGTGGGACACCTGCTACAACTATTTTCAGATGTTCTTGTCCTGGTCTAGTCAAGGACTCTGGACGTCCTAATACAGCCCCATGTCTCTGAGGCCCGACCAGGGAGGCGGCTGAGAATGACGTTCTGGGTAGTGCCACCGGGGGACAAGCTGCCTTTAAGTGGGAAGCCCTGCAATCTCATGGCATTCCTGTAACTGTTGAGTCCCAGGACCGATGCCTGGAGGGACGCATTTACCACCTGCTGTGCACTTGTGAAAACACTCTCGTGGGGCAGGACGCATGCTGTTTCCAGACAGAGGACCGGGCAGGTTCGCTGCAGGGCTGGTAGCAGAAAGCACAGAATGGCTTTCAGGGTCAGTTGGATTCAAGAGGTGGGGGGTGAGTGGGACGCACGCTGGGAGCGTCCTGGCTCTGAGCCCGACTGAGGAGAGCCTCAGGAAGCTGGAAGAGAGCCATGGCCAGGGAGTCAGGGGACAGGCTCACTGATTGCTCTTGAAGGTCACAGTCTCACTTGTCCTCCCTTGAAAAAAATCAATTGTCTTTGACCCTTATTACAAAAGTAGTTTACATGTATTGTGGAAAATCTAGAAAATTTTAGATAAGCTAAAAATATTTGGAAAGTTAATCATAATTTAAAAATAGCTACAGTTAATAATTTTGTTGAATCTCTCTCAAACTTATGTTTATCTACATACTTAAAAATTGAAATTAACTATGGACTCATCCAGTTAAACTGTTTTGTCCCACTGAAAGCTGTAACAAGTATTTTTTTCATTTGTTACCTATTCTTCTAAGTTACCATGCAGAGTATTCCACCAAATAAAAGCACCTTTATTTCTTTAATTTTCTACCGAAAGACATTAAGGCCGTTCCACTGTTGTTAAAAAAAACCCCAAAAGTCTGTGATGAGTTTTGCGGCTAAGTCTTTGTGCAAATCTGAGACTGTTCTTTAGGGTGGATTCCTAGATGTGGAGGAATTGCTGAGTCAAATGGTATGCTCAATTTAAGAGATTTAAAAATATATATTATCCTACTTCTCTTGAGAAAAGTGGTACCAATTTATATTTTCACTAACAATAGATGAGATGGTTTGTTTGTTTGTTTTGGTGGTGCGCGGGCCTCTCACTGCTGTGGCCTCTCCCGTCGCGGAGCACAGGCTCCGGACGCGCAGGCTCAGCGGCCACGGCTCACGGGCCCAGCCGCTCCGCGGCATGTGGTATCTTCCCGGACCGGGGCGCGAACCCGTGTCCTCTGCATCGGCAGGCGGACTCCCAACCACTGCGCCACCAGGGAAGCCCGATGAGATGGTTTTCTTTTACCGTCGTAGAAGATACTGTTAGGCATCGTGAAGATACTGTTGGAGGAGATGAATAAAGAGACTCAGTTTTTTTCTTTTTCTTTTTTTTTTTAGTTTAATTGATAAGGGGAAAATGTTAGTCACATTTTCATTCTTGAGACCATTATCGCACCCCCACATATGGCTCAGTGACCCCACACAGGCACTTGTTGAGCATCTGCTGTTTTCCCAGGCCTGGACTGAACATCACTTCCTCTAGCGTCAGTTTTGAACACCTAGGACAGCAATTGTGTGCATGAAAGGACTTGTTGGTACGCGAGTAGAATATGAGATACTGAACTGCATAGTGGTTCTCAAAGTGTGGCCCCTGGATCAGCAGTATCAGCATCACCTGTGATAAATGGCCTTTACCTGGTCCCATCCCTGACCCACCAAATCAGAAGCTCTGGGGGTGCGCCCAGCAATTTATGTTTTAGGAAGATTTTATCCATCAAACCTCCACTAGATGCTGAAATTCGAGAACTGCTGAGCTATAAAATTGCAGTTCAAATGCAAAAGAGGTCAAGCTTGGTTGGGTAAAGGTAAGGAGGCTAACTTGTCCTGGTTTGCCTGGGTCTGTCCCAATTTTAGCACTGAAAGCTCCACATCCCAGGAGCCCCTTCAGTCCTGGGCAGGCAGGGATGGTTGGTTATGCTGGTAAAGAAGAAGGGGTTCTCTTTGTTGTAGACTGGAGGTAATTCTGGCAGGAAAAGAAGAGAAGAGGCAGAAGAGAAGAGTTCAAGATGGAGGGCAGCTTTTAGAAGCTGCTTTCAGCTTGTCAGTTCTAGGCTGATAGATGTGGTGGCAGGAGGTTACCTGCAGGAAGCCGGCAGATGGCTAGGGCATCTTGCTGGATCCCTTGACATGAGTCACAGCTGTTAGAACTTGATATTTTCTGGAAAGGGGAGGGTTGGCATTCACCAAATTACTGCAAGATGCCAAATTGAAAGAAGAGCCACTATTAATCTTAGCAGTGAGATGACAATGAAATCCCTTTACAGCAAAAAACATAACCAAAAGTGCTTTGTAATTGCAGCAGTTTCCATGTCCCTACTGATGGCCCCCTAGATTCTAGAAGAATGGTATCCGGCTTATCTGATTATAAGATCTAATCCTGAATAAGATGTAACACTCATTCTCTCTTAGAGTGAGCATTCATCCTGGATTTTCCAAAGCAGTTGCAATTAAAACTATTTTTGTCCTTTTGTACAATCATAATTTATAAGCCGTGTAAAATTTCAGTTTTGAAAGAATAGTCTGCAAAATTATAATAAAAATATCTGATCATATGTTACAAGCACAGTGTTGAGGAGCAGTGAAGAGAGGAGAATGAGACAGGAGGGCTGATTTATATACATCAGTTATTTTTCCTAAACCAAGATTTCTGAACTTGTTTGCATATTAGAATCATCTGGGGAACTTTTAAAACATCCAGCTGCTCAGGGCTCCATCCCAGACATTGTGACTTGATAGGTCTGGGGCAGGGGCTTGGACATGGGTATATTTTTAAAAACCTCCCGAAGGGATTCTAATGTACAGTTGGGGCTGAGAATCCTTATTCTGATCTAAGCCAGTGGGTCTCAACTAGGATGCACCAAAATAACTGGGGGCCTGTTGAAAACTCTGGACCCTACTGATCTTACAATTTTTTTTTACCATTAGCGTACACATGTGTACAGGTAACCCCTTTCCCAAAACACGCCTATGCATCTACTCCCATGTATACAGTATTTCTTTACTGACTTTAAAAGACATTTCAATTAAAAATACACTTTTAGAGAGCTTTGGTATCAGTTCACCTTCCTGTTTAGATTTTGCAAAATGGAATTTTTTTTCTAGTTACGTCCTTTCCCCCTCACTGGATTGTAGGTTCTTTGAGGACATTTGTATGTTCAAAACGTACCTGTGTGGCTTGGAACATCATAGGTGCTCAGTAAATGTTAGTGGTCACTGGTTATTTATGGAAGTTGCATCATCATAACCAAACCAAACTTCTCCCAGTAGTTTTTATGATGGTATTTAAATACATTAACATCTGCAAAATTAGGGTCATAAACTATGTTCACTTAGTGAACTATAGAACTTGGAGCTATTGGGCAAGACAAGTGAAATAAACAAGTCAGCAGAATTAACTACAAGTGAATCTCACCAAGAAGTATAATAATGTTGCTAAGATGGTACATCAGCCATAAGCCTTGGAATGTAGATTGATACATGGATTAGTTCAGTAATATAAGCATATACTTAAGGCTTTTGAAAATAACTGTCATGACATGTACTAGAATAAAGTCACATTAATACACCAGTAAATCCATGCAAAAGACCAAACATTCTGCTATTTGACAAGACTAATAATATAATACAATGTATTGATACAGTCAGCCCCTCAATAAAAGTATCACAAACACCCATAGTGATACGCACTCAATGGAAAACCCAAGTACCTCTCTGGGGAAAGCACCTATAGCAAATATGGAAACAGATTTAACAATTAAACAGTTGAGTGTGCACATTGGCCTACACATTCTCAAGCCCATTGGATTCTCCTTTAGAACCTCCCCCCTGTCAACTTCTTTAGGACTGAATTTACTTTGTCATTGGCCCCTGGCTGTGCCACTTCTGCCCCCGAGGCCGCTGGAGAGATCCTAACTGAACAAATTCAAACAATGCTACTTCCTTCAAAGGAGTCAAAAGAGAGACTGAATTTAAGAGTGAACTGCTCCCAAATTTAGGTGGAGTTTGAGTTGCCTTGCACCATACAGTTGGCCCTCCATATCTACAGGTTTCATCCGAAGGTTCAACCAACCAAGGATTGAATTCCACCCTTGGATATGGAGGGTATTAGTAAATTTTCAAAAGTTTGATGCAGAGAATGGGAAGAAGCAGGTGCTCTGGGTTTTGAAGACTAGTATTGAAAGTTGGAGTGCTCCCATCTTGTTAAATCTGACCAAACACGGAAATAACGTGTTTCCAGTCTGACTACAGTTGTCTTAAAATAATCACCATTTGTAAGTGTCAGTATATAAAAAACAAAACCCCAAACTTAACACGTAACAAAACGTTGGAAGAAAATGCTTTCAAAATACTTGCCACATGATAACTTTCTTGAACCATACACTTATGGATATGGAACTTAAAATTAATGTGGAAATTATGTGAAAGCATACAAAGAATGTAGGGAAAAGAGATTATCTTCATTCAGTATTGTTAGGACCAAAGGACTCTGATCTAAATCAGTATTTTGTGTGATTTTCTCTTTGTAGCATATGCCATAAAACCATAAAAGGGAAAATATCCTACTTTTATTCCTTGGTGGTACGGAGGGCTAAGAGGACATAGGGTGTTGGAATTTGCATGGAGCTGGGCAGAGCTTTTCATCTTGTTAATATTTGCATTCTGATTAAGAGTTTATTGAAAAAAATGTGCAAACTTCAAAACCGCACTAGCTCGGCCATGTTTGTAAGGGAGTGGAACCAACAGAGTACCTAATCTAGAAGGTAGAGGAAAACCAGAACTTGAATAATGGAACATAGCCCCATTCTGGTATTGAGTATGGAAACTTCAAGAAGTAGCACATTGGTAGTACTAATAGCGTCGTGTAATGTTTTAGACTTTGGCTAACACGCACTCGTAGTTGTAGGTAATGTTTAACCCCAGTCACCGTTTAGAGTTTCACAAAGTGCAGATTCCATTCACTCAACGAATATTTATTGAGTGCTTACCACGTGCCAGGCATCGTTCTGGAGATATTGCAGTGAGAGAACGGTAAAAATAAAAGTCCTTTTGTTATGGAGCTTGCATTCCAGTTGGGGAAAGACAGACAATACTTTATAAAGGATAAGTAAAATTTAGAGTATCATAGATGGTGGTATTATGATGAGATATAAAGCAAGAAAGGGGGGGTAGAATAATACTTCCCTCCTTTAAAAAGCACTAGGGAAGGCCTTAGTGAGAAGGAGGTGACATTTGAGTAAATATCTGAAGCTAGTTTTGTACATAGTAGTGGGAAGTTCTGGGCTGGGCGTAGAGGGGTGGGAAAAAAGGGAAATTATTAATTTTTTTCCTATCTCTCCATACAGTTTGAACTCTCTATCCCTGAGGATATATGTTTGTTTTCTTAGGTCTGAGCTGTGGGACAATGGGCTAATTTTGTTTTTTTTTCTCTATATTTGCCTGTACTAAAAAACCTAATTAATGTGATCTTACACTAGTAAAATGGACACTGAAACCCAGACACACTGAGGCGTTTAACTTTTCCTGGAAAGATACAGCTACAGTTAGGATATAACTTTATGACTTTAAAGACCATCTAGTTGAACCTGACCCACTGAATGTGATCAGTTGTTTGGCAGTTGTGTCCTAAACAGAAGCACTGTATGGTCACCGTTTTGCTAAGATTCCAGCTGGGTTAGTCAATATTCATTGACAGAGTTATGAGAAACGCCAGTGAAAACAAAAGGCTGACCCGAGTAGAAAGCCTAAAGCAGGCCTTGTGATTTTCCTACATGCAGATTTGAGAAAGAGAGTTTTTTGCTACCAAATAGTGAGGTTGTTACAACATACAGATACCAATATTTTCTTTTGTCGGAATTTTAGTGTTTGGAATTATTTAACCACAGTCTGTGTTTTTGCTTGAAATGGGAATTTGCTGGTGTTGACAAATGTATGAGCAAAAAACTACTGTGTAAGCTTAGTTAACTGTAAACTGTTTGGGGATAACCTTTAGGAGAAATTTCTGTAATACACACACCTGTTTATCTCTAAAAGAGTTCATTTTATTTTTAAAAATATTTATTTATTTATTTATTTATTTATTTTGGGCTGTGTTGGGTCTATGTTGCGGCATGCGGGATCTTTCTTTGTTGCGGCGCACGGGCTTCTCTCTACTTGTGGCGCACGGGCTCTAGAGCGCACGGGCTCAGTAGTTGTGGCGCACGGGCTTAGTTGCCCCGCGGCATGTGGGATCTTAGTTTCCCGACCAGGGATCAGACCCGCGTCCCCTGCATTGGAAGGCGGATTCTTAACCGCTGGACCACCAGGGAAGTTCCTAAAAGAGTTCATTTTAATTATACAAGTTGGTTACCTTTGATTAATCAATATTTACAACATTACATTTATGTCCAAAGCCCCTTTAACCACCCACCACCCCAAATCCCATTTATCTCCAAGAGGTAAGTAACCACTATGACCACTTTGATACGTATCTTACAGACCTTTTCTGTGAATTTTCATGCATATACTCAAACTGATAGGATAGTTATTTTAAATATATAAATGGCATTTATATATCTATATCTATGCCTTGCTTTATTCCAACAGCATTTCTTAGAGAGTTTCCCATGCTAGAATGTGGAGACCTGCCTCTTTCTTTTCATTTGCTGCACAGCAGTCCATAATATGGTTATATCATCATTGACTCATTCCCCTCCTATTGAACATCTAGGTTGTTGCACACTTTTCTCAGTTACAGCAATGCGGCAATTTAGCCGTGACACCGCAGTGCACGAGAGCCAGTGTTTGGGCCGTGGTTCTTGAAGTGTGGTTCCCAAACCATCAGCATCACATCACAGGGGAACTTGTTAGTGATGCAAATTCCTAGCCACCTCTCTGGACCTACTGACTCAGAAACTCTGAGGGTGAGGGCCAGCAATCTGTATTTCAAGTAAGTTCTCCGGGTGACTCTGATGCATGACAAAATTTGAGAACCGCGGGTAGGAATATAGATGTGTACATATACACATAGATGTGTACAGACGCAGTCAGTTCTGCTGTAATGCCACATGTGGTCCTGAACATCACTGCACTATGGAAAACTGCAGTGAAAGCCACGAGGCTTATGGGACAAATGAGGTTGGGGCACAACAATCAAAAACTATCACTGACGCGTGAAAACAAAAGCTAGAAGCCTAAGAAAAACGATAGCATGGTTTTACACGTGTTAAATGGGTAAATACGTAAGTGCTACAGTAAATATGGTGCTTTCCCTTAAAAAAAAAAAGACCTGAAGTGTGCTTGGGGAAGTTGGCGTCGGAGGGCTTGCAGCTTGTGAGTTACTGTGTAGTGGTGGAAGGAGGTTTATCTGAAAAGTTTTAACACCAGATGTGGATGGGTAGGGCTTCCAACACATGGGGGACAGAGGTAGCTGGTCCATGTTGGGATGTGTGCATTTTGTGTACTCTTAAGCAGCTCAGTTCATTTGGGTGCAATTTTCTGCTTTCATCTAGCATTTCTCATGGGCAAAATTGTGCATAAGAAAATGTGAAATTGGAGTTATGTTCCAGTCTTTTCCCTGACACTTCAATCATGTTGGAACAAATTTACCTTTTCAATACAAGCGTTATAGCAGACTTGACTCTGTATACCTGTGCATACATTTATACATGTAGTACACATAAAAGGACTCATACATGACAGAATGCTGTATTTACACTTAATATTTTCTTTTGCTTAATAATATCTCTTAGAGCCTTTTCCTTATCAGCATGCACCTACTCATTTTTAAAAATGGCATTTAAAGCATTGAGAGATGACTAAAGTGCTTTCCAAAATGCTTGCAAGAATTTATATTCCCACCAACATGCTTCCCACACCCTGGCCAGTATTACGTATTATTAAATTTATGAATTTTTGCCAGTCCGATAGTTAAATTTCTCTTTCCTCCCTCTCCTTCCCTCTCTCCTATCTCTCATGTTTGTATGTATGTGTACATATATACATACACACACTTACATTGTGAGGGATGTCTCCCATAAATATACTGATAGAAAAAGGAGCTTGAAAAGTGTGAAATAGGTGGTGAGGCAGTGCTGAAGTGGGAAGCAGAGGAGATAAAATGGATATGCAAGAAAAGATAAGAAAAGCCTATTAAAAAGGGAGAGGAAAAGAAAGAGAATTCCCTTTCCATTTATTTAATTATTTTTCGCTTCTACCTTTGCTAAGTAGAACTCATTCGCTTTATGAGATAAGATATTGAGTTGGCCCTGTTGGGATTTGATCTATCACTCTCGCCAGTTGACATCTCCAAAAATGCAGCTTAAACAGTTAATCCATTCACTTCAGCAAAATGGTCCTAAGGGCATCAGATTCTTCTGTTGATCACTGGGTTCCATGGCCCTGACAAGCTGCGAAGATACTGCTGATCAGGGGAGTGTGATGGCTGCGGCCTGCGAGTCTGGGGCCTCTAACAGCAACAGTGGCAGAAAGGAGGCTCATGCAGGTGTCAGATGTTTTCCTGTGAAGGGGTTGGCAATGGACATAAATGCTTCCAGCTGGGCACATTACCAAGCAGGAAAGCCATAATGATTTAATAATTAAGTCACATTGGTCTATGATCACTGTTCTTACTGGGAAATATCATTGCTATTTGATGATATATTATGTGAGACAGAATTTTCATATAAACACTGTGATTTGCATATATATGTAATATATATTTGCATATATATATCCAAGTCAGAATGACTTACTAAAAGTAATCACCAAAAAGATGATGGAATATTGATGTAAAGATGCCAGAGATATTTAAGAAAATGTGGAAATTATGAAGATTAATATGACATGGCCTCTCCAGCGTCAGATGCGTTTTCCTTTATGTGAAAGCAGCAGGAAGAGAGAGGACTACTAGCTGGCTCCAGCTCTGTTTTACAATTAGGTTTTTGCACCCTGAAATCTCAAACTATGATGTTGTTTAAAAAATATGAATCATATATGTATATGAATTACATAGAATTAATATTTCACTTCTAAATTAAGAATGTGCTTTCCTGCCCTCACTTCTCGTAGTGTCCTGTCTTGGAGGAGAGGTAGACAGATTGTTGAGAGGGAGAGAGGGAGGAGAAAACATTTGAACTCATAAAAGAGCTTTTAGTCTCCAGGGGCTTTGAGCAGTGGCTCTGGAGCAGGCAAGGATGTTACAGAAGGTCTCTCTCTCTCTCTGTCCTTTTTTTGGTTACTATTCTTTGCATTCCCAGTTGTGATGGCTTGTAAGTGCAGCTCCTAGGATCAACCCCAGGGTACAAAATTTAGTGGTGAGTTGCAATGGCAAAGCAAAGCAAGGCATTTCTCCCACTCATCTGCACCCAGGGCCAGCTACATAATTTGTGGGGCTTAGTACGAAATGAAAATATGGGGACCTCTTTTTCAGTAAGCAGGAAAAAGTGCTGTAAAGGGGCTAAAATATATAGCTTTGTCCTGTCTTCGACAGCCTGTCTTTCTCTAGACTTGTCACGGTATTTTTTATTTGCTATTTAATACCATTGTAAGTTGTAAGAAAAATTAAAAATTTAAACCATCAGCGTAATTTTACCATTCATCTTTATATTGTGCGATGCCAAAACAAATACAGATATAAGAACTTTTCTTTAAACAATATTTATTTATTTATTTATTTGGTTGCTCTGGGTCTTAGTTGTGGTAGGTGGGCTCCTTAGTTGCGGCTCACGGGCTCCTTAGTTGTGGCTCGCCAGCTCCTTAGTTGCAGCATGTGGGCTCCTTAGTTGTGGCATGCAGCCTCCTTAGTTGAGGCATGCGAACTCTTAGTTGCAGCATGCATGTGGGATCTAGTTCCCTGACCAGGGATTGAGCCCAGGCCCCCTGCAGTGAGAGCATGGAGTCTTATCCACTGTGCCACCAGGGAAGTCCCCAGATATAAGAACTTTTAACTGAAATGTGGAATTGACGAAATTGTAATTTGTATTTTCTCGCTTGTGCATGGGTATGTATTTTCTTCTTGCCAGAACAGTGGAAATACTGCATAAAACTAACTCAGTTGGTTTTACTTCATTTCTTATATACATGTACATTCTACCAACCCTCTCTACCTTTGGCTTACTGATGAGTAGGAAAGGACTGAAAGGAAAAGGAACTATGGGTTGTCCTGTCTTTCCCTTTCCTTCTACGTCATCATTTCGGTATATGTGGTTGACCGATACAGGAGTAAGAGAGAGTATGACAGAGTTCCTTGGCCATTCATGTTTCTTAGAATGCCACTGCTGCCCTTTGGTGATCAAAGCAAATTCTGCTTCCAACAGAAAGAGCCCCAAGAGGGCTGTCAGAGCCCCCACGTACTCAGTCCTAGATGTAACACGCTTACCTTGTACTCGTTTTGAGTCTTGCTGAATTCGCACATATTGTGGCTCTACTGGAGTTCTGCGCTCCCAGGGAGCATCTTGGATGCTGCGTGCAAATGGAGCATAAAAGGAACCGTGGACAGGAATATTTTGCATGGCTGCTTTGCTCACACGCATGCTTTCTTGTCCCCTTGGTCTCCATTTCCAAAATCACCTTCAAACATAAATTTATTAAGCATTTCGTACAGTGACAGCAGAGCATTAATTCCATTGCAGGGTCCTTCTGCACGGGGGCCCCGTGTGACCGCATTGGTTGTGTGCCCATGAAGCTGGCCCTTTCTGTATCAGGGGAAGCCACAAGACAGCTGGAAGCCTCTTGCATGTGCTCTTTATGAAGGAACCCAGTTCACAGCAGCCGGGACACTGCCAATAGCGTATCCATGTAAAATAGTTTCCTTGAAACTGATGGAATGCACTGATTTCAAACTCAGTTGAATTAATATCATCTTAGAGATAGTTAGATCTCTTAGAGGGGTCCCAGCTCCATGAGGAGTACCTTTAAGATGGGCCTTTGGAACTTCAGTGCCAAAGCTAGAACCAGGTACTCATCATTAAATCAATCCCTACGTCCCTTACAATTTTGTTTGTTTGTCTTTCTCCCAGGATTTCCAGCAGGAGAGCTCCAGAAGCCTTTCTTTTGGGGAACAGAATATCCTCGGTAAGTAAACTAATAAAGAAACCAGTTACTGACAAGTAACGAAGAACATGATGTTTTCGCAGAGCATAGACTATAAAGTCAAAGAAACAAAGCCAGTGGTTGTTCAGCAAAAAGAAGGCATGGAACCTGGCATGGGTCGGGCCCACTCTTGCCATGTTAGGTATTTGTTTTCTGATTCTTGTTGCCAGGGTGTGTGACTGGGTAGGAAAGCCAACCTATACACAGATAGCTTTCATTTTTTATGCACTTGTTCATTTATGCATTGACTCATACTAGAAAAATGTGGACCTTGAAGGATTGTTAGGATTCGACTTGATGGTGATGGGTCTAATACAATTCCAGATGGAAGAAACAACGTGAGGAAAGGAGAGAAAATTGCTTTTCGAATAGCAAAGAGTCTGGTTTGGCTGGTCCAAGTGTGATTCCTCCACCTTCCAAACGAGCAAAGTCGCATTTCTTCGACCATTCATCCATAGTCAAATCTCCTCCTTTTTTTTAAAAAAAAAATTTAATTTAATTTATTTATTTATACAGCAGGTTCTTATTAGTTATACATTTTATACATATTAGTGTATATATGTCAATTCCAATCTCCCAGTTCATCACACCACCACCACCCCCTGCCCACTTTCCCCCCTTGGTGTCCATACGTTTGTTCTGTACATCTGTGTCTCTATTTCTTCCCTGAAAACCGGTTCATCTGTACCATTTTTCTAGGTTCCACATATATGCGTTAATATACGATATTTGTTTTTCTCTTTCTGACTTACTTCACTCTGTATGACAGTCTCTAGATCCATCCATTCTCTACAAACGACCGAATTTCATTCCTTTTTATGGCTGAGTAATATTCCATTGTGTATATGTACCACATCTTCTTTATCCATTCGTCTGTCGACGGGCATTTAGGTTGCTTCCATGACCACCTGGCTATTGTAAATAGTGCTGCCGTGAACAATGGGGTGCATGTGTCTTTTTGAATTACGGTTTTCTCTGGGTATATGCCCAATAGTGGGATTGCTGGGTCATATGGTAATTCTATTTTTAGTTTTTTACGGAACCTCCATACTGTTCTCTGTAGTGGCTGTATCAATTTAGATTCCCACCAGCAGTGCAAGAGGGTTCCGTTTTCTCTACACCCTCTCCAGCAGGTGTTGTTTGTAGATTTTCTGATGATGCCCATTCTAACTGGTGTGAGGTGATACTTCGTTGTAGTTCTGATTTGCATTTCTCTAATAATTAGTGATATTGAGCAGCTTTTCATGTGCTTCTTGGCCATCTGTATGTCTTCTTTGGAGAAATGTCCGTTTAGGTCTTCTGCCCATTTTTGGATTGGGTTGTTTGTTTTTTT
>NC_041234.1:6179992-6232499 GCF_002837175.3 Physeter macrocephalus
GATTCTCTATGTATAGTATCGTGTCATCTGCAAACAGTGACAGTTTTACTTCTTCTTTTCCAATTTGTATTCCTTTTATTTCTTTTTCTTCTCTGATCGCCGTGGCTAGGACTTCCCAAACTATGTTGAATAATAGTGGCGAGAGTGGACATCCTTGTCCTGCTCCTGATCTTAGAGGAAATGCTTTCAGTTTTTCACCATTGAGAATGATGTTTGCTGTGGGTTTGATGTATATGGTCTTTATTATGTTGAGGTAGGTTCGCTCTATGCCCACTTTCTGGAGAGTTTTTTTAGTCATAAATGGGTGTTGAATTTTGTCAAAAGCTTTTTCTGCATCTACTGAGATGACCACATGGTTTTTTATTGTTCAATTTGTTAATATGGTGTATCACATTGATTTGCATGTATTGAAGTATCCTTGCATCCCTGCGATAAGTCCCACTTGATCATGGTGTATGAGCCTTTTTTTTTTTTTTTTTTGCGGTACGCGGGCCTCTCACTGTTGTGGCCTCTCCTGTTGTGGAACACTGGCTCCGGACGCGCAGGCCCAGCGGCCATGGCTCACGGGCCCAGCTGCTCTGCGGCATGTGAGATCTTCCCGGAACGGGGCACGAACCTGTGTCCCCTGCATCGGCAGGCGGACTCTCAACCACTGTGCCACCAGGGAAGCCCCACTTTTTTTTTTTTTTAAAGCCAGTTATTACTGTGGGCAACTGGGGCTCAGTTTTGCTGCGGAACTGTAGAATATGCTTCAGCGTGATTCCATCTCAGGAGCAAAGGGGCTGGGGTATTTGTCATCAAACTCACTTTCTATCATTGATTGAGGACTACCACCAGGTGTAGTCACTCCCCGGCATTGCCCAGCATAGGCCTAGAGGGCTCTGGTGGCCAGAGAAAGCCCTCGGGCGACTAGTTTCAGGTGCTGGCAGTTGGAAGCTGTCAGATTGGTGTGCTTGAAAATGGTGAGTGCCCAGGGACAGCAGCAGGCATTGATAACACCTGCTGTAGGGGAGCGCTATCATTAGCATAAATGAAAATTATCCGTGTGTATTGACCAAATCCATTAATATCATCCCAGGTCTCAGCGGCATAGTTTTCATCAGTGTTCAGGTATTTGGAATCAATTTTCTCTATTGTTAAGATTAGAAATTTATATATATTTCCATAAACTTAAAGGTTTAGGCTAAATATTTGCTAAGCTTGCTTCAAACTAAAAAAGTCCTAGAAGTCTTTGATCCTGCTTATCATTAGTGATTTAACTGATCTTCTGTGGTTATATACCTGGACGCTTGGACATAGTCTGGTTGGGTTTTGAATTTTATGATCGGTGTATTTGTTTATTGGGTCCACGAGATGATTTTCTGATTTAAAAGTCAAAATCATAGAAACTTAGGAAATGTTAGCGTTCAACCTGATGCTGAGCGGGAGAGAGACTTTTATTTTTTTCCTAAGTGTTCTATGTTTGCATTGAAGCCATTCATCCTCTATTAACATACTCATTCAATGAATAATTATTAAGCATCCTTTGGGCACTCAACATTGGAAATGTGGAGATGCTGGAGAGATGGAAATCACGGTCTAGTGAGATGGGTTCCCATACAGCCATCTGTTCTAGATGGATTTTCTCCAGAACCAACGAGTGGGTATTCTTTCTGCTCACACTGGTCAGCTTAGCCCTCCCATGAGTGTTGGGTCTAAGTGTGGCGACATCAGCAAGCTGAATTATTTCCAGAGGAAAGAATCAGGGTTGTAAATGGCCTAAGGCAAAATATCCCAAAGTGTGTGTTCCATGAAGTAGTAATAGAGGTGAGTTGTCCTCCCCTTCCCTTTCTTTTGTAGAATCACAGTACTTAGCAGCATAAAAATTCCCAAGAAGTCCTGCCAGAAGTCCCTAAACTCTCCTTTTTCCTATGTTTTGGGAACTGCTGGTCTAGAATTCATGACTGAAGAGAAAAGAGTCGAAAGAACTTGAGGAGAGAACACTTGAGGGATAACCTTGTAACTGTTTTCACATTTTTTAAGGGAAGTTAAGGTAGCAGAATCATTTACTAAATTTGAGGAGGTCAGAGGGGTGTTTAGAATACCTTAGACCACTACACTAGACCAATAGATAGAAGAGAGATTCCAGATCCACGTTAGGAGCACTGTTTTGTCTAGAACTACTCGAAGAGGGAATGGTCCACCTCAGAAGGGGATGAGCTCCTGGTTATTGGACATGACTAAGGGGAGAAGTCTTAGGACCATTTGAATGGGTTTCTGTAGACCTCTGCTAAGGAATTGAACTAAGTGACCTTAAAGCTGCTTGTAACTCTGAGATTTTTATGAATTTCCACTTCAGGCACAGAGTAGCCTCTACTTGATGACAGCATGAGCTCATGGTTGCTCCAGACAGCAGTATGGTGGTTTTGTTGTTGACAGCAAATCCTGTGCTTATGTTAAACCCATCGGGTAGTAAGAACAAAAGAGAAACTGAGTAGGTGGAAAAAGTGCCATCTTCCACATTTTATTTTTGGAAGGCTCGATTTTCTCTGCAGGAGTCTTCTTGTTTCTGGCCAGCAAGTCACATTTTAAAAGGCATACAAGTTTATTTATTTATTTTTATGACATGCTAATTTAAATAACGTCCATTGATAAAATGGAAGATGTGGACTCAGTATTATGAAACATTATCATTGTCAGGCTTAGTCATCTAAAATTACTTTTT
Source organism: Physeter macrocephalus (assembly GCF_002837175.3). Lineage (NCBI taxonomy): Eukaryota > Metazoa > Chordata > Mammalia > Artiodactyla > Physeteridae > Physeter > Physeter macrocephalus. Next base: position 6,182,697 of record NC_041234.1, read on the forward strand.
CTTTGGCTCTTGTCCAAAAGATTGTGATTATGTAACTGAGAATTGGAGCTTGCAATGATTCAATCATTTTCTGAATTCTCTATTACCCTTTGCAAATAGGAAGCTCGTTGGAGCAGTCCCTCTTAAGGGACATTTATTGCAGAGCAGTTGCTTTAAGCTTCCATTGTTCATCCCTTAAATTCATCCAGTCAACAGCATTGACCGAGGCTTGTAGAGGACCGAGTACTATTCTCAGCTGAGAGTCCTGGAAAAAATGAAATGTTACAGACTGCATAGTGATAGCTACTGCTGCAAAAATTAGCACTATGTAAAATTACAAGTTTGTCCCACACTGCTCTGATAGATCTATGATTGAAATGCATAATTTTACTCTTACTTCTTTAATGAAGGTTTGCAATGATGGAAAAACAGTAGGAAAGCATTTTTTCAAATGCAAATTACCTTGCAGGAAAGAAATAACAAAGGAAGGAACTGCCACCAAAGGGAAAAATTAAATCTTACAGCACTTCCTTGGGTATAGTTGAGACAAACAGCATGTTAAGGGTCATTATGTCCTGTAATAACATGTTGCTTGAGAAATGTTTGTTCCTTCCACTTACAGGTCCTATCTGTTTGCTGGGTGACTTTGATGTTGCATCAGGAACGAACTGTGAAATATTTTTAGTGTAATTACGAATCTTAGGAAGAATCCTTATAACGAGGATTTTAAGTTGTCTGTAATCCTCATGCACATGTTAAATGACTAAAATAAGTTACATATTGATCTGTCACTTGCAAGAAATGGTAAAGTTAATTAATCAATTAGTGAAATCATTATTACTTTCTTACTGTGTACTAGGTACAGAGAATTTAGCAGCAATCAAGTAGATAAGGGTTTGGCCTTCAGGGAACTTTTAGTTGAGAGAGAAGATCCCAGACACACATATAGGGAAGCCCCCCCCTACTGATTTCCTGATACATGATTTATATGTTCTCTTTCAGTTACCTCTTGCTCCGTAACAAAGCGCCACCACTGTTGGCTCATGATTCTGCAATTTGGGCGGGACTCAGCCGAGACAGCTTGTTTCTGCTCTGTGTATTACTGGCTGGGACAGCTTGACGGGGGCCATAGGGTCTAAGATGATTTTGCTCACATGTCTGGTGCCTCATTTGGGCTGGCTCTAATGGCTGGAGCCTGGCTGGGCCTCTCTCTTTCTTAAGAGGTCTCTCGACGTTTGGCAGCTCTCACTTGCTTCACTTGGCTTCTCTTTCTCCAGCTCATTGCCCCAACTTCTTTACACTGCAGCTGACTTCCAAGGGGGCACAAAAATGGAAGTCATAAGGCCTCAGCCCAGAAGTCACACCCGGCCCCTTCCACTGCATTCTGTTGGCCACGGCAAGTCCCAAGGCTCCTCCAGATTCAAGGGGGGAGGAAATAGATTTCCTCTCGGGGGAGGAGGAACGCATGCATTCAGGGTGGGTGGCGTTGTCGGTGGTCACCTTTGTAGGTGACCCACCACATGGTTCTTTAGGGGTGAAGAGAAATAATATAACGCCTTTTCCAGATCTGGTTCAGGCTTCACAGTCTTTGCTGTTCAGTTGTGAATTTGTCCATCCCAGAAGCAGAGGAACGTGACTACCTTTGAAAGCAGAGTGATCCCTTTTAATCTCTGCTCTTTTCCTGTTTCATGACTCCGTTTGGAAAACAATTTAACTTCTAAGTCTATAGTGATTTTTCAACAGGTTCTCAGATAAAAAATAAACGGTATGTTTACTGACAGGATCTTTTCAGACCCTGCTGCTGCTTTGGGTGTTTATACATACAAACTACAGCTAGAGCGGATATAGAACCATAGAAGCCTTAGGGCTGGAAGGGACTTTAAAAACCACCTCTTTCACATCCCTAATTTCACAGGGTAGGAACTAAGGCCCATAAATGCTCATAATGACAATGTTAGAAATTATATTTTCTTTGTCTATTTCAACGAGAAGGATGTGTTTACTTTTTTTTTTTTTTTTTTTTTTTTTACAATTTTGTGAGTGTGGTTAGTAAACAGATTATCTTGGCTTTTTGTTGAGAAAATATTGAAGGATTATGCTCTGACGTTCATGCTTATAATTTTCTCCCAATTATACATTTATGCTGCAGATCTCTGAGTTATGGCGCTATAGGAGTAATTGTTGGACATGAATTTACACATGGATTTGATAATAATGGTAAGTACTGGTTCGGTGTATAAGCTGATGCTTTTATGGTCATGTTGACCATATGGATGTTAATTGTTGCTATTGTCTTTGCATAGTGGCATCATCATAGATCGAAGATTATCCAAAGCGGTATGATTGCTGATTGAAACCTTTCCCCCGTGTCTTGCTGTGATAGCTTGCAATAACTAAATAATTGTTCCCATTGGAGATGGGGTAGAATGAAAAAAAAAAAAGACCTTGTAATTTCAAGGAAATTAGCTTTGCATCTAGATCTGGATTGCTGTAGCTGCCACAGTAGTTACAGGAATTACTTTATAGCTTCTCTTCCTTTCATTTCTTTATTCACCATTTTGAGATGCTCTCCCTGGAGGTGTGAGCTCTGCTCTGAAGATGGTTATACATGCTGCCAAGTTAGGACTCAGCGAGTTAGGAGTCTGAAGCTTGGCTGACTAGTTCCTTTATACTATTTCAAGGATTATGCAATGCTTAATCTCTGCTTTTCTCTATGCTGCCATGTATTCAGAATATTTTTAGAAAGGCTATGCTTTCTTAATACTGAATAATATAGAGTATGCTATGTATCCTGATGACATTTAAGCAAAAGGAAAGAGCAGAATATGGCATAAACTAAAGAAATGATTGCCCTTTGAGAGCCATCATTTTTAATCAGAACTCCTTTCTCCTTTAACTTTGGACTTTTATTGGAAAGCCACATGAAATCTCTGAAACTTAGGAATTAGCAGCAAATTGCGATCACATCCACATCCACACAGTGATTTACAGGGCAGACTCAAGAACTGCCTGGCCCAAGGCAACACTGTATAGAGGGACCTCTTTCTTCCATGTCTGTGATGTCTCCAACATCCTTTCCTGGATGCCTACCCCAGGGCCAGAGACCCTTTTGGTTCCTCTCCTTCTGGGTAATTCTTCTTGTACTCCCACCAGCCTTTCCTTAATCACCTAAGTTTTTTGCCCCCCCGCTGGCCTGCCCTCCCTGTTAAAATGTAGCTGCCTTGTAGTCACCTGAATCCCCAGAGCTGCACTTCCTGAATTGCATGTTTGGGTTATCTGCGAGGAGAGTCTTAGCTAAGAAACAAAAGCCAGTAGTGGTCTCTTGGTTCTGGGCCTTTCTTCCTGGGAAACTTAAGTATAGTTCTCCCTCAGAATCTTCTGGAAGGCTTTTGGGTTCTCTCTCAAAGGACAGAATCTAAACTTGGCATTTCACTCTGTAACCAATACTTAGAACAGTGCATTGCACAGTAACTATTTAATGATCGCTTGGTTAGTGGGTAGGGGACAGTGACACTGTGCTCTACCAGGGGTTGGTGGTAGTGGCATCCAGCCTTGCTGAAGAGCTTTGGATTGTTTCAGTTACCACCTTTGCTTAGGGGACTTTCCTGTAAGCCCAGTGAAGAGTTCTCTGCGTAATTAAATTTAAACCAATAGTAACCTTGAGTGTAGAAGATAGTCCAGATACACCCAGACTTTTTTTTGAGGGATGTAGAGAAAATAAAGAGTGAGCCTGTAGCAAGAAAGCATGTATAACTCATCTTTTTTTTCTGTTATGTTTTGGAGATTTCCATTCTTGTTCCAAGTTCTCTTTTTAGAGCAACCTTCCTTGTCAAAGCAGGACAGATGGGCCTTCCATCTACACTGATGGCTGTGGAATGATTCATAACAGAGGTTTTATGTCTGTCTTGGCTCCTGGCAACTTGGAGGAAACACGATCCTTTAGAGCTGAGTCAGGGGCTGTGGTCGCAGGGTGTGAGTGACTCACCGAGGCTGTTCCTATGGATTGTTTGGAATTTCACTGATAGTGGCGCTTTGACTCCTTCCATGGGCTTTCTGAAAGCCATTTCATTTCATAATTTAGAGAATATTTTGGGTCAGAGCAGGTGAAAACAAAGAATCTAAGGTTGGTCAGGAATGGTACATGCCATAAGCTGATAAATCTTAAAGTATTCTTTGTTGCTTAGAAGGAAAGAACTTCCTCAGACCTCTTTCTCCTTTCCTTGCTTTTTACAATTAACCTGTGACACTGGAGAGAAGGCAGGAACTGCTTCCAGGAGTGCTCCCTGCTGCTGGAACTGCCTTTTCAAGGCTTGCTGAAGTGAGGGAAAGGGAAGATGAAGAAATGAATTTGTTTCCTTAAAGAATACGAGTATCTTTTAACTTTCCTTTTTGCCAGGTAGAAAGTATGATAAAAATGGAAACCTGGATCCTTGGTGGTCTGTTGACTCGGAAGAAAAGTTTAAGGAAAAAACAAAGTGCATGATCAGCCAGTATAGCAACTATTATTGGAAGAAAGCTGGCTTAAATGTGAGTACAGCTGTGGCCAAGGGGGCATCTTGTGAGTCCTTCTTCCTCAAGTAGACACTAGCTTGCTTTAGACCATCGGTTCTCAAAGTGCGGTTCCCAGGCCAACAGCGTCAGCCTCCCTGGGGAACTTGTCAGGGATGTAAATTCTTTAGTCTTAATCCAGACCTACTGACTGAGAATCTCGGGGGTGGGGAGTGGGGAGCGGCGGGTGGGTGGGAACGTGGGGTCTGGCAGTCTGGCAGTGTCTTTCCATAAGCCCTCAGGTGATTCTGATACAAGCTAAAGTTTCAGAATCCCAGGCCTAAACATTAGTCTGTTCTCCTGCATTCAGATTGGTACAGAAAACGCTGTAGCAAAGATAAACAATAAAATTCTCACAAATCTGCACTCTATATCGTTAAAAAGATTTCCTTCCAAACTACTGCTTAGGTTTAATTCACTGAAATAAAACGTCACTCATTTGAATTCATGACTCTGAATTGGTTAAGAGTTCTTAGATAAAGAATTTTGAGCAAAAGAAATGACTTTTAAAATGCTGATTTTCTATTATATATACGTATATACATTCCTATAAAGGCACGAATGTAATTTTATACATGCTTTTCTGTGTGGAATGTTGTTCCTTTCCTTTTTTGGCTTCACCTCTACCTCCTTCCCCTTTCCCTCTCATCACTTTTATCTTCTCCACCTGTAATCCATCTCAATAACCCTGGTATACTTTTTCCCATGCTCAGGTAGAGTTACACACATACATACACACGCACATGCGTGTGCACACACGTGCTTTTACTTCACTGTTTTCAGTGGCTGCCTGTAAGTCCACGGTGTGAATGTACTCTAACACAGCTGACTCATGTCCTGTTGAGGGTTACACTGTGTCTCCAATTATTTCTCCGCAATAAATGCTGCTGCACTAGATACTCTTATTAGGTATATGTTCTTTTGTTCCATAGAGGATAGATTCCTACTGTTACTAAGAAGTTATAATATTTCATATTCCCACCAGTGATGGATGGAGGAGCATTTATGTATTGAGTTATTTACTTGTCAATTTATGAGACCTTAAAAAATATTATAGATGTTAAAAATTTTATTTGTCATTCATATTATACTATTTTCTCCTCAATATATTTCTCATCCATTGTACTTTGTATATGGTATCTTTTGACAAACAAAATTTAAACATTTCCATATAGTCAAAGATACCTATCTTAAAAAATTGTTTCTGCATTTCCATTCTATGTCATATGTGTAGTCTCCTAGCTTTTCTGGGAAGGTTTTTACTGTTTTGCTATTTTACATTTAAAGACTGAAGCGTGTGAAACTTATTTTGCTGTGGAGGTTAATACGAGAGTTCACTTGTATCTTCTTCCAAGAGGATAGTCAATTGATCCAGCATCAGTGACTAAAAGACGTTTTTTTCTTACTTAATTGAACGTTTGTCAAATATTAGAATCTCATATATACTGAGATAAATTTCTGGATTATGTATTCTGTTCCACTGATCTATTTGTTGATTTCTGTACCAATGCATTATTACTACTATGGCTATATGGATTTTTCTGGTATCTGCCAATACAAGCTCTCCCTCACTGTTCTTCTTTTATATACTTGGCCATTCTCAGGCAAATATACTTCTGTATACACTCCAAGATCATTTTACCCATTCTCCACCCACTCCCTAAGAGAATCCCATTGAGATTCTAAGTTAAATCACATTAAATGTATGGAATTGACTTTTTTGTCATAGTCTTCTTGTTCAAGGACGTGGTATGCCTTCCCATCTGTTTGATATTTGTTTTAGGTTTTGAAATACGATTTTATAGTTTTCTCTATATAGTTTATCTCCTGTACATTGTTTTTACTGCTTTTTTGTTTTATTTTGCTGGTTTGATCAGGTTAGCTTTCATTCCCTTCCCCCACTATTAGTTTTTTCTTGTAGTTTTCCGTTGTATTTTCTGTCCCTGCTTTCATAGTTACAAGACACAGATTTCTCTCACTGTGTTTGACAATGCGACCAATAGTGAAGAATTGTTGGTAGGTATGGATCTGCATGAAGATCTTCCTCTAAAACGCACATGCAAACTGTGTCCTCCTAATTCATCTAGTCAAGGGCACGACACCTAAGAGAAGCAGGGGACCACACAGAACTGGAGTAGGTCAGTGTATTTACATGTAGTTTCCCCAGAGTCTCTTGCTCTGTTAGTCAGGCACGTGCTCCATCCTGACAACTTGGGCTGGGAAAGCACCTGAAACCTCCCTCTGCCTCAAGTCTATTATACTGGGGTTTATTTCACCATTGCAGAAGAATTTAGGTAACAGTCCGTGCACTTTTAAAGGGAACGTTTATGAGCGCTGAGCCGGTTCTCCTGGTTCTGAAAGCGTATACAGCACCAGGGAGACCATCCCTTATCCAGGAGGAGAAACCAGACTCTGTATCCTTGAATAGTATCTCTAGCTCCTTTGTCAGTGTCCTGGCAAGCCATTTCTCTGCCCATATATTTTAAAAATATCTACAACTGTGTCATGGGAGGACCAAAAAACGGCACTACTGTGTATCTGTTTTCAATTCAGGGGTTATCACATTGTGAAAATCCATCTAAAATATATGTTGCTTCAGGAAAAGCGTAGGGTTCTTCCCAGATGGTGATTGAGAAGCTAATAAAAAAAATGTGCCAGGTACCACAACAGTAACAGAACATTGCTGTTTTCTGGGGTTTTGTTTTTTGCCTTTTTTTTTTAATAGCATGTGCTAGATGTCTCTCTAATTTTGTTCAGATGACTGTAGAACCTGGATAAGCTGTTGCTGCTACTGATGCATAACATACTACTATTGGTCTTTTATATAAATCTATCTATCTATCTATACCTCTGTCTGTATACACACACACACACATATATATAATTTGAACATTTGGAAACTTCAGCTGTGCTGTCAACTTTGGAGAAAGTATCCCAGTTGTACCGTGTTGGGTTGGCATTGTATAGAAATTAACAGCCATGTTGGTCTAGAAACATTAAACATAATTTTTCCATTTGGACAGGGGTAACACACTGTATTAAGTTTGTAAGGTCTTATTTGCATGGGTTTGATTACAGAAACTAACAAAGTATCTCTAAAAAAAAAAAGCATAGGGGAGGGATTCTAGAGTCAGACACAGATCCAAATTTTGGTTCAAGCAGTTGCAGGTTGTAAGTTTACGCGGGCCTCTCACTGCTGGGGCCCCTCCCGTTGCGGAGCGCAGGCTCCGGACGCGCAGGCTCAGCGGCCACGGCTCACGGGCCCAGCCGCTCCGCGGCACGCGGGATCCTCCCGGACCGGGGCGCGAGCCCGCGTCCCCTAGCATCGGCAGGCGGGCTCTCAACCGCTGCGCCACCGGGGAAGCCCTGTAAGTTTTTTTGAACTTGGGCGAGTTATTTAACATTCTTGTGTCTCAGGGTCTTCATCTGTGAAATGGGCAGCTATTTTTGAACTCGTTAGTTTCTCTTAAGAATTAAATGACTGAGGTAATGTAAAGCACCGGCATGATGCCTGCTATGCAATAAGTGCTCAATAAATTGTAGTTAATGTTCCTAATACTTTGTGACATACCCATAGGTATGCCATCCCGGGAGAGAACAATACAATAGGGGCTAAAAAACCAAAAAACAATAGAAGAGCAGTTTTCTTGGAGGAAGGGGAATGCATATTTCCTGGCGATTATTATATGCAGGCATGGGAGTTAGACTTTACACTTGATTGAGACATATTTAATCGTCATACTGGTTCTGAGAGGTGTGCATGTTACTAGCCTGTTTTACATATGAGGAAACTGAGGCTCAGAGAGATTAAAACCCATGGTAGAATCTACATTAGAGCTTAGATTGGTATGACTCCAACATTACTACTCTTCCCCCGATATCATGCTCGTGTTCTCTTATTTGAAGTTCATTTTAAACCTGGGTGATGTATTGGGCGGAGACTATTCTACAACATCCATTTTGGCCAAAGTGTCAGATACTGAAACTGAATTCTGACAAATGTGTACCTTCGCAACAAGGACGATAGAAAGGGCATTCCTGTCTCAGCATAAATCCATTCAACCATCAGAAAACAGCTTCAGTCTCATTCCCCAAGGAGAAGGGGTGGCTTCCTTTGTGGATATAAAGGGCCATGCTTTATTTTTCTGGCTCCATTTGTGGAGGCCAATCCTCTGTACCTGAACCGTTCTTTGCGTTGGACTGGGGGGAGCTCCAATGGAGCATCAGAGAAACGGGCTGTTAGCAGCTGTTGAGTCCTGAGAGGCAAACCTAGGGCCATGGGGCTTCCCTGGTGGCACAGTCGTTAAGAGTCTCCCTGCCAATGCAGGGGACATGGGTTCCAGCCCTGGTCCGGGAAGATCCCACACGCCACGGAGCAGCTAAGCCCATGTGCCACAACTACTGAGCCTGCGCTCTAGAGCCCACGAGCCACAACCACTGAGCCTGTGTGCCACAGCTACTGAAGCCCGTGCACCTAGAGCCCGTGCTCCGCAGCAAGAGAAGCTACCACGATGAGAAGCCCGTGCCCCACAACGAAGAGTAGCCCCTGCTTGCTGCAACCAGAGAAAAGCCTGCACGCAGCAACGAAGACCCAACGCAGCCAAAAATAAAATAAATTAAATAAATAAATTAAAAAAACGAAAACAGAAACATAATTCTCAACTTAAAAAAAAATACTGATGAAAAAGAAAAAATACTGAAAAAAAAATCTAGGGCCGTATGGTCTACGGAGGTGGTCCAGAGTGGGAGGGGCCTGAGGGGTGAAGCTAGTCCTCAAACCTCTAAAAGAAAAGCTTAGGGGAACAAGGAAGGAGATTAAATTTGAGCGTGAGTGGTTATAAACAGAAGCACTAGAGTCAAGAGGAGTTAAGACTTGAGAAGGTAACATATTATGGAGCAAAGGCTCTGGACAGAGACTGCTTGGGTTCGAATCCTTGTGAAATATGGATAGTTCAGTTAATCACTCTTAGGCCCATTAGGAGCAGAGCCCAAGATAGAGGTTTCTTAGATAAAAAGGTTCATTGCAGAAGTAGTTTCAGGAGAAACCTGTAAGGTGGCGAGGAAGACCTGTTGCTTTCAGAAGTTCAGCCTCAGTCTGATCCCATAGAGGATTCTGGAGCATGAATTGCCTCGTAGAAATTGTTCAGCCTGGGATAAGGGGCTGGCCTATTCTAACTGCACATCAGTCAGTTACTGAGAGGTGGGGGTATCACCTCCCAGCAAGCTCCAGGTGAGGGGATTCCCCGAAGCTAAGCTTAATCTTCCTGAGCCAGTAGCAGTTGCAGGACTGGGTTCACAGTCCTGGTAGAAAAGGGGATCTGGTGCAGCACCAGTGACATCTGCGACACACTCTCAGCTTTAGATTTCTCATTTGTTAAGCAAGGATGGTGATAATAGCACTTACCTCATAGGAGTGTAATAAAAGAAAGAAAGTATGTAAAGCAGGAGTGGTAACTTTTGGGGACTGAAGCTAGGAGGATCCCGGGTGATTACAGAGATGAATGTTTTCTGAAGATTTGTTTTTAATTCATTGGTATTGCTTGATACCTGGGGGATTGGGCTAGCTTAAAAATAAAGAGTTGGTAGCATCTGTGGCTTGAAAGTTTAGAACAACGTGTATTAGTTTCCTGTGGCTGCCGTAACAAATCATCACAAACTTAGTGACTTGAAACAACACAAATTTATTATTTTACAGTTCTGTATTTCTGACTGAGGTCTCAGTGAGCTAAAGTCAAGGTGTCACCAGGGCTGCTTTCCTTTCTAGCTGCTGTAGGAGAGAACCTCTTTCCTTGCCTTTTCTAGCTTTTAGAGTCTGCCCACAATTCCTTGACTCCTGGCCCCTTTCTTCTTCAAGGCCAGCAATGACTGGTCAAGTCTCCTCACGTTGCATCACTCTGACACACTCACTCTCCTAAATTCCTTTTCCTCTATTTGTACAGACCCGTGTAATTACATTGAACTCACCTGGATAACGTAGGCTAATGTCTCCAGCTCAGGATCCTTAATTCAATCATATTTTAAATATCCCTTTTGCCACATAAAGTAATATTTTCACAGTAATTTTTTTTTATGACATAGACATCTTTATTATTATAGGGCATTATTTTGTCTCTGATACAGGGATTGGCAAACTTTTTCTGTAAAGGGCCAGGTCGTAAATAATTTAGGCTTTGTGAGTTGTAAGGTCTCTGTTGCAACTACTCAACTCTGCCACTGTAGGAAGGAAACAGCCACACAATACGTACTTGAATGAATGTGCCTGTGTTCCAATAAAACTTGAATTATGGACACTGAAATTTGAACTTTGTATAATTTTCACATGCCACGAGATATTATCCTTCTTTCTATTTTCTCCCCAATTGTTGAAAAATGTTAAATCCAGGCTTACCTTGCAGCCTGTGGAAAAACAAGCGGGAGGTTGGATCTTGGCTTGTGGGCCATCTTGGTTTAGAATATTTTTTTGTCCTAGCCTATTTAAGGGTTTTAGAAGCAATCTTCAAATGTTTGGAAGAATTTCTTCACGGTGCTTGGCTGGTTGTCATACATATTGCAAACCTTGACCTTGTGGTCTGCACTACTTCTATTGGATTTTTGTTCCCCATGAGAACTATCCTCGTTTTAATTTTTCATGGAATTTGCTGAAGGTAAAATGGTAATGGTTGGTCTTAAAACCTTGCTCCTGTGTGGATGGTAGAATTTTGGAAACATAAAGCACACTGAAAAGAATACTCAAATTAGGTGAGTTAATCAGAGAAGGTAACCTGTATGTTGATATTTCTATTTTTTCCCCACTTAACCAGAGTCACTCAGAATATGTTAACATTTTATTAGAGCTGACTAAATTGGTGAGAATAGAGAGGTGGGTGAGAAAGAAATGTGTAGCATAATAAAACAGAAATTATGTTCAGGAGCACCTTGCTGGGGTTAGTTTGCCACCTCACAATATGTTACGACTACCTCTGATTTCTTGAATGCAGTTTTCTCTTTAAAATATGGCACTTTCTCTTGCTATCATATTTATGCCTCTTGCTGAATGGCAGTTGGCTGTCAAACACTCTTTTTTTAATTTTTGTTAGGTGAAGGGGAAGAGGACCCTGGGAGAAAATATTGCCGATAATGGAGGTCTGCGACAAGCTTTTAGGGTACGCACTGCAACGTTTGCTGTGATTTAAAAAATTAAACTATAAAATACCATACGGGTGCACCTCAATTTACACCACAGACATTTTCTTGAGGAGTTAGAGTTCTGTAAATTCTGTGAATTTCTGAAATTGAATTATATTTCCCCATTGACTGTATTATATGCTATTATATGAATAGAGCTGCATTTCTTTCTTTTTCCTTTTTGGGGAATAAAGTCACCCTAAAAGTAATATTTGTTATTAAGAATCATGTATTTAAAGGATAGTTTTCAGAAGGTACATTCAGTGTAATATTAAAACATGCTACAGAAATCTCAGGGCTAGGTTCATAGGCGTTATTCTTGAGTACAGTCTCTGTAGCCCTCCTTATAATTTTCTCTTAAAATACCAAACTTCTAAATTACGGTCAGAGGCTAGGGGTTCTCATATAGTGGGCCAGGTAAGAGTCCCTAATAATGTTTTCATCATCCGCTGGTCCATGGTTAAACAAGACACATGAGGATGATGTAGAAAGACATTCATAAAGCTAAATGCATTCAGTGTAAAGACCAAGCAGTTATTCTGAGGTTATATCTCTCCTCTATTCTAGTTAAAATATACTTTATTTTATAAAATGATGATGATTGAAGATTGTAGTTTTCCCTCTTACCTGGCAAAATTTAAAAAAATTGCCCATATAGATTGGCCCCCAAATTTATTTCCATACGGCTTGCCATTGTGTTAGATTTGTTTGTTCCCTGGTGGGAATAGAAAGAAAAGCTTTTTGGGGGAAGGGGGCGTTATTTAACATGTGCCCACTTTGGCCCAGCTGCTTTGGTATCAATTGAGTGAAAGGTCTTTTTGCAGGTGAACCTGCTTCACCGTTAAGCAATACAACGTTGACTTGCATTTCCAGGTGTTTGTTTTCTTAAAGGAAAACTTGATAGGATACATTTTGCACATGGTGGAGGATATATTTAATATCTCTGCCCTGGCTGAGAAGAGAGAAAAGCCATTATTGCAGCAGATCATCTCTTTCACTTCTCTCCCCAGGCTTACAGGAGATGGATACATGACAGGAGGCAGGGGGTTGAGGAGCCTCTCCTACCCGGCATTGAATTCACCAACAACCAGCTTTTCTTCGTGAGTTATGCTCAAGTGAGTAAGACCAAGGAAGGGGCATCAAAGATGAAATGTGGGACTTTGGCTTGCTCCCTAGATCAAAGGTTTGGAACCAAAGTTTAATGGCATAACTTTGATTTCAGCTGAAATCTTATCTTGCTGCTTATTTTCTGGACAAATTTCACCTTCATGTTCTATGGGACGTAATTAATTAACTGATTGAATCAAGGTTTATTGGTATTTTTTATCAAGTGGGTTACCAGCCTTGTGGTAGCTCCCTTGATTTTTAGTATATCCTGACTTCTTAATGTATTTGATAGTATTTGTAACCATTTCTAGTGACTCGTTCTTTGGCTTTCTTGGCCCTGTGGTTTCCTGCATTTCTCCTCCTTCACCTCACTTGCTGACTTTACCCCACCACTCTCAACCTGTGGGGGACCCTCAAGGCTATGTTCCCAACTGCCGAATGGACATGTGAAGGCTACTAGAGCTGAAAACAACAACAGCAAAGGCAAGGAGAGGCATGTCACCCTTTTGTGAGCTTAATGGGCTCTCTGAGCAGAAATTGAAAGATGTGCCCTAAATAAGGCACAATTCTGAGTTCGAGTATCTGGCCAATGAGCCAAGTGCCAGTTGTTCTTTGTCATTCGGTTATTGCACTGGTTTATGTCACAATATGTAGGCCTCATTTTCAAACAACTCTGGGATGGGTTGATGCATGGCCTCACAGTGGGCAAATCTGTATCTGTGTGCTCAAAACTAGGCAAAAGTTTTCATCGGTACAACTTTCTGTTCCTCTTTTCGTTCAGTCCTCAGTAAGCGCATTCATTTCCACGTCTTCTTCGGTTGACTCTGGCTAAAGAATTCTCATCTGTCTGGGGTCTTTATTTCTTAAAGCTGACATGAAAACACTCAATAAATGATCATTTATCAACCTGACATCAGCAAAAGTGGAGTCAACAGCAAAGTGACTTTCCTTTTTAGTTTTCTCTCTTCTATCAACACACCCTCGCCCTCAGTCTTTGGGTCTTCCTGGTTAGGAAACCTGGATTCTTAGGTCTTATTTGATTTACCTGTCCTCATTTTTATGACCCGTGTCCCAAAAGCTGATGTTTCATCCTTTTAACTGCTCTTCAGATTCAGCCTCCCTTTCTCCCCATTACCCTATTTCGTCATCTATAGACTGTCAGCCTCGATCTCGTCTACTCTGGATTATCCCAACAGCCTTATGGCATGTTTTCCTGACTTCAGCATCTTTCTACCACTGTCTGTCTTACATGCCACTGAAATAGCGTTTTCATTTCATTACTGACCTGCCGAAGGAACTGCAGTGGCTCCCAAGTGCCCACCACATTGAGACCGAACCCATTTCAAAGTTATCCTCAGTCTTATCCAACTCTCCCCAACCAGCTCTAAATTCCCATAGCTCCACCAGACTCACACTGAGCCGGCATGTGTCCTCAGTTCCACCGCACAATGTTATGCTCATTGTTGTCTCTGTGGTTTTGCTTTTGATTTTCCTTCTACAAAGTGACGACCCCCTTCGTACTCCTCCCCCTCAGGTTATTCAATTCCATCTTTACCTTTCAGGATCCATGTCAAGTTCCACCTCCTCCGCATCTTCCACAAACTTTCCCCAGGACTCCAGTTCTCATGAAAAAGAAATCTCCAACTCCTTTGCACTTATCTTCATTACCATGCAGTTGAATACTTAATTGTTATCAAAATGTAAAAGACTTTTACTTTTATCTTCATAGCTAGTGCATCTTCATACACTTCTTATTTATCTCCATAGCATCCAGCAAAGAGGCTGGGTATGTTGAAGACACTTGACATTTTTAGATAAATTGCTTGAAAAGGCTGAGGTTAACACAGTTCAATTAAGGAGACTTTCTTTTGGGTCAGTACTGGGTCAGATATCTAAAATAAGCACACAGATATAGTTAGAACTTTCTAGAGCAGGGATTCGCGAACTAGATCCCGTGAGCCGTATGTTGCCTGCTGTCTATTTTTGTAAATAATGTTTTATTGGAAAACGGCCACGCTCTATACTTTACACATTGTCTATGGCTGTTTTTGTGCTACAGCGGCAGAGTTGAGTAGTTAAAACAGAGACTTAGGATCTGCAAAGCCTAAAATATTTATTATCTGTCCTTTACAGAAAATGTTTGCTGTCCTCTACTCTAGAGGACAAAGTACAAGGTCTGTCAGTTCTTATTTAGGTTCTGACTTACTAACTTAAGGTCCATCTTAGTAGATGAAGTGAATTAACTGATATCACCGTTGCAGTCATAGTTTTGAAATGTCTCCAAATAAAATTGCAAACTATATATGACTTACTTTAAAGAGATTAAGCAAAAAATGATAAGATATTTTATATTACTCATGAGAAATTTATCTTGGAGCTTTTCCTACTAGCAGATTGAGGAGATTTTCAACCTTTTGTACATTGAAATAAGTCTGCTTAGAAGGAGTAAAATTATTTTCTCTCCTGAGAGGATACTAGGAAAACAGTAAGAACAAAAATGTGTTTTTAGAAATCTCATAAATGATATATGAAGCAAAGACAATACTATATAATAATGTAAGAACGTAAGAGGAAGTAACGTACGAAAAAGTGAGGTAAAATTGTGAGAAACAGCTTCACCTTAGCTAGCTTCTGAGGAAGTTAAGTGCTTCCGTTACAAAAACATCTTCAAAGTCAAATTCAGAACCACAGTGACGGATCGTTTATCTTCATCGAAAGCAATAAAGCAATAGCATCGTATCACCTTTGCTGCTTCCTGTATGCCTGTAGTTTCTGTGACCTGTCAGTTTTTCCTCAGATATTCTTATACTTCTTCTCTCTCCTCTCATTGCTACTTATTTAGTAGACATTCATTGGGAACCTTCCTGGGGCCCATAAATCATCTTCAAACTACTCTCTCATTTCCTCCTCCTGCTATACCCCTGCCAGATAAATCTTTTAAAAATATAGATATTTTTTTTTATCACCTTTGTGCTCAAAACCAATGTTGAAATATAGTCCAAATACTGCAGCCTCTTGTTCAGGACTTCAGAAATCTGGCCCTCCCCCCACCCCCCGCCCTGGTCTCCCATATTGCTGTCCACTGTGCACCACACAGTCCAGCCAAGCTGGCTGCCTTGCTCTTTCTTCTCTCAGACGTGTCTTTGTTTCCATTTTCTCCTCCACGTGGAATTCTCCCCATCCTATTCATGTTTCCTAGTTCTATTCATACTTCAAGCTCTACCATATTTCAAGACACAGTGCAAGTCAGGATTAAGTAGGTTAGGGTACATGAACAGACAGTGCAAGGAAAAGTGTTTTTTCTTGTTCCTGCCCCGTGCCCAACGTGGGTCAGCAGGGGGGCTCTGCTCATAGTTACTACTCAAGGACTTGGGTTTTGGAGTCTTTATCTGCACATGTGCTTCCGTGGTCACCACAGGAGTAGGGAAGAGATATGAGGAAATGTGCACTGGCCCTTAATTGTAGCATCTTAAATTGTTCTTAATACTCTTAAAACTTCTGCCAGATTTTTAAAGCTTCTGCCAGGAAGTGACATATATCACTGCTGCGCACATTTCATGGGTCAGAGCAAGCCCTGCAGCCATGCCTGACTTCACAGGAGATGGAGCAGTGTCCTCCTATCCAAGGCCTGAACTAGGAGGAAGCAAACAGAGCAGCCAGGGTGCAAAATACTCACTTCTCATGACCATATTCAGTAATGGAGGATTGATTCACTGTATTGATTCAAACGAATGTGGTTAAATTTGATAAGGGCTCTTCCAAGCATTATGTTAACTGAATGAACACATTGGTTGATTCCTGGACACGTATGCTATTCTCTTGAGTTAAAGCATTTGTTTGGAAACCTCTCTTAATTTACTCAAATTCTGGAAGTATTCACAATGATAAAACTTTCTACTCTGGGGATTGGAATAGTAGATGTTACTACTGATGAAGGTTTTATCTGCTCTACTAAAACTGCTTGTCATCCGTTGAGTCTAAAATTACTCTTCAGTATAATTTGGAGCAGTTAAGGCAGTAGAAAATGTGTAATTGAAATGGAAACATAATTATCGGGATGTTTTCTCTTCTAGGTGAGGTGCAATTCCTACAGACCAGAAGCTGCCCGAGAACAAATCCAAGTTGGTGCTCACAGCCCCCCTCAGTTTAGGTAAACAGGCACATGGGTGACACTAGTTTTTAACTGTGCATCTCCATCTCCTCCCCTACGCAGCCATCCCAGGGCTCTAAAATAGGTGATCTGACCAAAGCCTGCATCGTGAACAGTGATAGCTCCATTTCACAGACCCCCCGCCCCCGCAAAAATCTGGCCAAACAGAAACTAAGCATCTTTTCTTTACTTAGTAGGAAGCTGGTTTAGTCAGCATTCTCTCACCTAAATTTCTGTAGTAGGCTTTTGTACACATCTCTAGTATCAAGAGATCTATGAGATTGTACCAGACTCCAAAGGTAATTTCGAATCCAAATCATAGCTTTAGTATTAGTTCCCATTTATTATCTCAGTAAACTGGCATGTTTGATTTATCCAACTGCCTACTTTTTAGAAACACGGGCCAAAAAAGTCTCTTTTCTTAGATAAGGATGAGATCTTATGCACTGTGGCTTAAAACACCTAGAGCTCTGGTTTAATTTGTGTTGTAGAATATCCTATTTAATGCCTCTTGTTCTTTCATGCAGCCAACGAACAGACATGAATGAGTGCCCACTTTCTGAATAGCTCTGCACACCAAGGAGGATATATGGTGATATTTAGCTCTTGTAATTCATATCTAGAGGCAAAAGCTCTACATTTTGGCTTTTAGTTTGAGTCATATTTTGAAACAATTGCTTATACATGAAGGGAAAAGAATTCTGAATTACAATCTTATTTGTCAGAATATATAAAATATTAAGTACAAATAAAATTAAGGTTAATTTTACTTCACCCATGCTAGGTTTCTAGCATAGTTTGAGGGAAATTTCCTATAGTAGGGGACAGAGTTATAATAGTAAATGCAAGAAACCGTAATAATTTGTATTTATTTGTTCTTTGCTTAGAACATATTACATCTGGATATCTTTATATTTAATGTTTAAATGAATCCATTAGCATATTGCAGGAAAGTCATCTAAAATTTCTCCTATGTTTTAAAGTCTTATTCCCAAAGCCTTGCCTTAGAAATGCTTCGGAAATTGACTATAAATTACCCAATAGCATAAAAATCTAATCATTGTGTTAGAAATTCTCCCCCACTGGGCTAAACTGTCAAGAATGCTGACAGTCTCTAATGGACTAAAATTTGATTCCACTGACAAATGGTGCAGATGATAACCGCACGGTGGATTAATTACTCAACAGATACGTTTTTAAAAGCTAATTTCCTTTTACTAACTAGTTGCCTGTAATGTTGGATTTTAGCTGATAATTTGCAGAGTATACTTACTGATTGTCAGCTAAATTCTATCCTTAGCACTTGCCCAGGGTGAATCATACTATGAAACCTGCGTCCCTCCCCATACATCCCAGCTAAAACACAAGAGGTTATGGGGATTTGGGGATACAGGCCATTATATTCATTCAAATGCCCATAGGGAACAAAGTCATTAGGGGAGAAGCAGTCAGTGACCGAAAATGCTGTCTCTAGTCAGCCTTTTGAACATGCAGTCGAGTAAGAAATAGATGAGGGGGGAGGTTTTTTCCTGGCTTGTTAGTGATCTCTGCGGTAACTGTAGATTTTGAGTGCAGCAGAAATCACACAATGGAAATACCACTTCCAAAAGGCAGTTAGAATCAAAGTGCTGAGTAGGAATCCGCAGTCTTTACTGCAGTCAGGGAACTTGCAAGAACACCAGCTTTTGGAGCTAACTCCAGTAAAGCATTACTCATCAATAACAGCTAGACACCATTCATTAG
Source organism: Physeter macrocephalus (assembly GCF_002837175.3). Lineage (NCBI taxonomy): Eukaryota > Metazoa > Chordata > Mammalia > Artiodactyla > Physeteridae > Physeter > Physeter macrocephalus. Next base: position 6,201,388 of record NC_041234.1, read on the forward strand.
CTTACGGTTGCAAAAACCAAATTCTAGGTAAACATGAGCCTTGAAACATAATAGGAGTTTATAGAAAGTGTTTTTGTAGATTGAAAGAGTTCTTGAAAGATAATTAATTTAGGGACTTCCCTGGTGGTCCAGTGGCTAAGACTCGGCGCTCCCAATGCAGGGGGCCCGGGTTTGATCCCTGGTCAGGGAACTAGCTCCCACATGCCGCAGCTAAGAGTTCGCATGCGACAACTAAAGGTCCCGCATGCCGCAGCTAAAGATCCTGCACGCAGCAGTGAAGATCCCAGGTGCTGTAACTAAGACGCTGAGCAGCCAAATAAATAAATAAATAATATGTTTTTTTTAAAAAAAGGTAAGATAGCAACAACATGGATGAATCTTAACAGACATAACACTGAATGAAAGACGTCAGAGACAAAAGAGTGCATACTATGTGATCCACACATGTGAAGTTAAAAAACAGGCAGAACTAATCTATGGTCAGACTAGTAGTCATGCTTGGAGGTGCTACTGTTAGGGCACACAAGGGAGCCTTCTAGGTGCTGGAGATATCCCATGTCTTGATCTGGGTGGTAGTAACATGGATGTATACATGTGAACTCAATGAGCTTTACATTTTAAATGCGTATACTCTCTATCAGTTATGTCTTCCTTAAAAAGTTAAATTAAAAAATAGTTAGAAAAGCTAAGTATTGGTAAATCTTCTAGTTTGTAGGAATTTGTAAATTTATAGGAATGTACCACCCTGTATACAATTTATAGGAGTTGTAGATCCTACAGTTTATAGAAATCTGAAGCTATTTGGAAGGTTAATAGCATTTGTCTGGTTCTAGTCTCGGCTCTGTTAATTTCTTCGGAAATTTACTTAACCATTTTGCGCTTCAGTTATCTCCCTGTAAACAGATTAAATGAATGCAACATCATATCAAGCAATATATTGGTACAGTTTTATCCAGAACCTGTTGATTTGTAAGAATTAAATGACATGGACTTTGACATATCTTTTTCAGGGTCAATGGTGCAGTTAGCAACTTTGAAGAATTCCAGAAGGCTTTTAACTGTCCATCCAATTCCACGATGAACAGAGGCACGGACTCCTGCCGACTCTGGTAGCTGGACTGTTGGTTTATGCCATCCTGAGAGAGTTGTGCAGTGCTCATCACCTACTGCTTTAGGCCTGTGTTCCCCTGAGGATGTTTATTTTTGATGCATCTTCATTACTTGGGTATTGCTTAGATCTAAACAGTATCGATTCGGAGTTGTAAGGCTTAAAAAATGGAATACAAAAAATCGAATCAAGTATGTTTCTTTAGAAAACCAAACCAACTAAAATAAGTCCCTAGGCTGCTTTCGTTAAAATGCTGTCTGCTGAATTGTTGCTATTGTCTATTTTAGTGTGTAAGCCACAGCTAAGTGGTCCGTATCATTTTAATCTACAGCTTTGCAGGGGCCCTAAGCAGAACGTATTCAGAAGAAAATTCAGCCTGTTACACTTGCAACCCTCAGTGATGTGGACATGTGCGAGGATACCTGGAAGGTCTTTCTGCACTGTGGAGCTCACTGTGAGATTTCACACATCGTCATTACATAGCATTGATTAACTGTAAGGTAGTTGGATTAGAAATATGTCGAATCCTCATTTTACAATATTTGATGAAGTTCTTGCCTTCAGCTTTGGAGTCTATTGGCATGAAAACGTGCCTCACAGCTTGTATCTGGTGTAGCTTATTGCCCTGTTCAAGTCAGCTTGAGCAAAGCTGGCAGAAAGGCTGCTTGGTAAAGGTTTGAGTTCATCAAATAGAAAGACAAGGTTGTTATCTGTAAGTCCCAGAAGAAGCCAAAACGCCTAGTCACGCAACAGCGGGGACACTAAGAAATGACATCTCCAAAATTTGATCTAGTCTGCCCAAACCTTGGCGATTATGTCATCTGCTGGATACTTCTCTTCAGTCCAATTCCTGGTTGTCTTGTTATCCTCATATATGTGCATTCTCCTGTTTCTGAAATGAGTAGGCATCGAGAAAATGATTTTCTAATTCCCCATTAGGAGTGCATGGCTTTCCTTCCCCTTTAGTGCAAAGGGACAAACCCCACATTGAGGCGGGCGCAGAGTGGCTCAGTTAAAGTTACCTCTCTTTTAAAAAACCTTTTTGAAAAATTTCTTGATTAAAGACGTTTTAGAATCTGTTGATTGAATTGAAAATTCCCTTCACAGTCCAAAGAAACATAATTTTTACTCTTCAAGTCTTCTTCTAAAGAGTCTGTAAGAGGGCTTCCCTGGGCTTCCCTGGGCTTCCCTGGTGGCGCAGTGGTTGCGCGTCCGCCTGCCGATGCAGGGGAACCGGGTTCGCGCCCCGGTCCGGGAGGATCCCACGTGCCGCGGAGCGGCTGGGCCCGTGAGCCGTGGCCGCTGAGCCTGCGCGTCCGGAGCCTGTGCTCCGCAACGGGAGAGGCCACAGGCCGCAACAGAGGGAGGCCCGCATACCACAAAAAAAAAAAACAAAAAACACAAAACAATAAAGAGTCTGTAAGAAAGAGCAGTATTACGTTTTTGATCCTCAGAGCTCTGTCTTTTCAAGTGAACTACTCCATCTCTTATTAGAGAGCGTGTGTGTAGGATAAAATTGTAACGGCCTTAAAGTGGTTACCTGGCATTTTCGGTTTCTTAAAATAGCCATCCCCCCTTCAAATTATTCCTTGTACATGTGGTTCTAGGTTAAGTAGGCCAATAGGAAAATCTCGGAAGCAAAATGACAAATTCAGGCTAACCATAGGAAGCCATTTTACTTCCCTGGGATTTGTCATTAAAAAAAAAAAAAAAATATATATATATATATATATATATATATATATAAAAGTATGTGCCATGTCCTTTTGTAACCATGGGAACTTAAGAAGGGAGAAAAATGCAGGGGCACCATCATGAGGAAAACAGTTACACCGCGTTAGTCAGAGGAGAGTGATTTTCCCCTTGACTTCCTCCTCTCTGAATAGATAGACTCCTGAAGAGCAGCTACCTTTTCCTCCTTAACCATGGCTTACCGTGACCTTAGTCTGTATTTTGAAAACAAGCCGTTACTGTGTCTTTTCTCCAGAGGAATCATTCTGATTTGGTTTAGACTTAGAAGATTCTCCTTGTTTTTTTCCTGTATCTGGACATTTAAAATCAGCTGAGATTTTTAAGGCTTATATGAATAGCATTTTCCTTCTAGATTTCTCTTTTTAAATTCCAAATAAACACATTCCTGCAGGTCAGAGAAAGTGTTTGAGAAAAGCATAGAATTATGAGTTTGGAAATGGGACTTGTTCAGTCACTTAATGGTTTAGGAAAACTGGTTGGTGAACAGTTGGGGCCCTCACAGTTTCTGAATGATGTGGCTACTTTGTCCTGACTAACTCTACCTGTTGTAACTCAACTATCCTGAAAGCTGTAGATAGGATGGCTGTTATTAAAACAAACTCAGAGCAGCCCAAATCATCACTACTAGCTGGAGCAATATTCTAGTAGATTGAATTTCCAGATACGTGCTCATGCTTAAATTTTCAGAGTACATGCTTATTGTCCCTTCTCTTCAATACAGATTAGTATAAAAGAATCAGACACTGATTAAATGGTAGAGGGAGGAAGGTAAAATGCAACTGGAAGGGAGGGAGAAAAAGTAGGGAGAAGCTGGCCTAAGAATGTGACTCGGAAGAGAGCACAGGATTTTGGCAGTCCTTGCCAAGCACATCCACTGGAGTAGAGCCATAAAGTTTTACAAAAATAATTATGCTACATTAAATGGAAATTAGATATTGGATCTCAGACTAGGACTGCCAGAACAAACTTCTCTGATTCATATACCAGATGCTCTGCCAGTGAACTATTGTCTGGGCAATGGAAGGAATTAGGTTTTTTTGGGAAATTCTCCTGGATTAGTCAAGGGTCTTATGTATATAAAATGATCTTGTTTGGGCTTATCATCATTGCCCAAAGTTTCCTGAGCTTTTCACCAACCACACAGCATTGGCCTCCTATTTCCATTCTTTTTTCCTTTTATGAGATGGACTTGGAAGTGATTACTGCAAGCTCAGGATTCATAAATTATCCTTAAGTTTATTCAGTGCCTTTCCTCAATGGAGCTTAAAGCACAGCACATACATTTTATCTCATTTAGCCTTGGAGCAGCCCTAAGAAGCAACTAGGAGCTATGGCTTGCCACACAGGTTATGCTTGTGCCAGTGCAGTGGAGAGGTTTGAAATTGCTTCCCAAGTATCCCAGAGTCAGGAAAGGCAGAGCCTTTGTTCTTTGGGCTGCTGACCTTTGCATTAACCTTCATCCCGTAGATTACCCTATTTCTGAATACATTTATTCCATCAGTATTTCTGTAATCACTTAGCATTTGATAGGCTTCTTCCTTGATATTTTTAACATAATGTCTCAGTTGCATATTAAATTATGGAAGACTATATGATTATTTCAAGCAACAACATTCTCATTGCCAGTGGCAGTGCCCCGCTGCTTTGAAGAAAGGTGTTCTTGGATTATGCATTTCTTATCTAAATGGTCATTGTATTTTCTTCCCCTACTTGTGAAACAATGTGAGCAATCATTTTAAGGACAATAAAAAGTTGAAGATATTGTTTCCTCTCTTTTTAAAAATAATATTAAAATCTGTTACATTGATTAACTTATTCAGTTCTGTTTTAGACAGTATTTGCCTAAAAAGTACACAAAGCACTGTAAAGGACTAGGTTTCTTGGTTTAGGAAAGTGGGATTTGAATGCAGTAACTTTCTCTGTAGACAATGAGAGATTTGCGAGGTGGTCATTGTATTTTCTTCCAGAATATAAGCAGATGTGGTTTATTGCTTGTGCAATAATATTCCTATTGAGGAAAAGAGAGGTTTCTGAGGAAATTATCAACCATGGTACGGCTGGTCTTGCAAAAGTGGCAATGAACATTACAGTTACTGTCGAACCAGAGAATCTCTATGTGCTGTCACCTTTCTTTAACAGTCGAGTCGATTTATGCTCACTTATTGAGTACATAGTAACTGACCACCGTTATATTTAAATCACTGAACTAGCTGTATTTAGGCAGACCATATGCAGTCTCAGGGCCTCAGTGAACAGTCTGGCCTAATATGGGAAACAGATACGTAAACTGCTACAGTCACCCTATTTCATGACAAAAGTGTGATGAAATGCAAGGACATCAGGTTGTGGTTTGGTGCACAGAGAAGGAATTATTCAATTCTCCTCTGGTGGATGCTGTCGGAGTTCTCTCTGCCCAGATCCCAGCCCTTTTACCAGGCACCTAACCTCACCTTCTGTGTGCTTTTCTTCCTCATTGGCTGTAGATCTCTAGGATGGCTGCCCTCATACTACTGGAGCCTCTGTGCACCATGTACTTCCAGAGAACTGGAAGTGCCTGGAGTTTATATTTCCTGGCGACCTTTGGACAATGAGTGAGTGGTGCAGGACAATGAAAGCCTGACTGCTTTGCCTGGGTCTACACAAATCCAGAGGCATATCATAGAATTCATGCTAAGTTCTCCGGGGGGCATTTTGGGATTAGTTTGGCAGTGCAAGTAGAGTCCCCTGTTGATTATTTTAAACATCTTTCTGACACTGATACGTTCTGAGATGTGGAAAAGTACTCGTCTGTAGTAGGTGTGCCATAGTGTCCATGTACAGGTGATAGACATCAGACAGACTGTGGAGCTGGTAGGTAGTAAGTGTCTGAGTATGGCCTGTTAGTGCCCCTCTTAGAGAGTCTACTCTAGTTTCTGAGGTGATCCTTGAAATAAGAATTTTTGTCTGTAGGGTAGTGGCAGAAGGAAGGATGTATAGAAATGACAGAGTTGGGGCTTCCCTGGTGGCGAAGTGGTTGAGAGTCCGCCTGCCGATTCAGGGGACCACGGGTTCGTGCCCCGGTCCGGGAAGATCCCACATGCCGCGGAGCGGCTGGGCCCGTGAGCCATGGCCGCTGAGCCTGCGCGTCCGGAGCCCGTGCTCCGCAACGGGAGAGGCCGCGACAGTGAGAGGCCCGCGTACCGCAAAAAAAAAAAAAAAAAAAAAAAAAAAGAAAAGAAAAGAAAAAGAAATGACAGAGTTTATGAGTGATCTCTGAGGCATGGACAGGAAGGAGAGGCTTTGGGGGAGTGGAGGCAAGAAGTCTAGAACCCCTCTTGCTATGGTCTGTTTGATAGACTTTATGAGGTATTCAGTGTGCCTCAGTTTTTAGATATATATCTTAGTGGACCTGATCAAAATTTGAAGGAGGCTGATGTTTCCAGTTAGGTTTAAGGTATTTGCATGTCCCTCAAGTTCAGTTGCTTTCTTTGTTAATTAAGATCACACTAGATGTTGAAGCAGATCCTCTCAATGGTTTAACCTAATTTAAGTTAATTTATTGTTTTGATTACATACAAAATGGGTATTAATGATCAGTGAGCTTCTCTCCTACAATTGGTGGTTGAGGGACCAGGTTCCTTCCATATTGTGATTCTGTCATTTTCAACGCTCTTGAGTACATGCTTACCTACAAGAAGCTGGTGGAGGGGAAGAGGCTATGGAAGATATTGAGTGGAAGGGTTGGTCTAGTCCAAGGAGTCATCTACGTCACTTCTGCTCATATTCCATTGGCTAGAGCTCAGTCATATGGCCAAACCTAACTGCACGGGAGGCTGGGATATATAGTCTAGCTGTGTGCCCAGAAAGAAGAGGAAATGGGTTTGGCTATTACCTAGCGATACCAGCCACACCTTCTAAAGTAAAATACCGGCCAGTAACTGGGAGCTCTTCTGAATTTAGGAAATTGCTTTTGAGCACAGCACAATGAAAATTTTAAATGCCTTTGGTAGCCTGGAGTTTATTCTGTAGGAGTCTTTTTAATTAACAGTTTAATTGGATAATTTAATCCCCTTTAGAATTGGAAATATGAAAATGAAAATGAGATATTCCCTGTGATCTGACAATACTGTGCTTTAATAAACACACCAAAGTGAGCCCGGAAATGAGCACCACAAAAGCATTACCATACTTTGTGATCAGTGAAAGAAAACCTGATCTATAATTTTAATTATTTATAAATGGTTTAGCTACATGTTTCATTTGAATGTATATTTTGTTACTTGTCTCAATTAGGAAGGTAACTGAATATAAGATTATGTGGCTATGCCATGGATTTACAATATGTTCTAAGCTTTTAAAATATATCCCATTGAGAGGGGAAATAAAATATTTTTTATGAAATAACATGTGCTATGTCATCTAGGATTTTTAGAGAATTTATATGAAAATTATGGGAAGTCCCTGGCAGTCCAGTGGTTAGGACTCTGCGCTCTCACTGCTGAGGGCCTGGTTTCGATCCCTGGTTGGGGAACTAAAATCCCACGAGTCATGCGGGGCAGCCAACAACAACAAAAAAAAGACCTTTAAAAAAAAAGAAAATTATTTTAACTTCTCCATTGATTAGAGCTGAGAAATGCTATTCTTTATATTCATGTTTTATGCTTTCTCCCCTTAAAAGAAAAATCGAGGCTCAGAGTCCAAGAAACAAAGATGAGTGTCCACGTACAAGCCACAAAAGTACTGTTCGAATTAATTCTGGCTTGAGATGCCACTTTACAGAGGAAGAAGCACTAAAGTGATTAAGTTAAAATCCCCAATGTAAAAGCTACGTAAAATATTAGGTATCACTTATGCTGCCAGTTAGGCTGAAATGTCTGCATATGTCCTGAGCAAAAAGAGCAGTATAGTTTACCATTTAGAACTGAACTCTATCAATTTCCAAACTGATTTAGAAGAGAAGTGAGTGGAATCTGTACACTGGTAACTGTCACCTGACTCTCCAACCCCAGAGACATTTGATGAATGAAGACAATAACCCAGAGAAAACGTATTCCAAGGTTGTCCAGGCATTTATAAATGATTGTTTTTTTTGCCTAAAAAATGATCACGATGAAAACAGCGAACATTTCTTGATACCTACCATGTCGTAGGCACTCCACTAGGGTCTTGCATGCCTTATAGCCAGTCCTCACCACAACCTTGCAGATACTTGTTACTGTTTCCATGTCACAGCTGTGGAATACTTGTGTGACTTGCCAAGACCACATTAGTAATTGGAGGAGCCAGGAATAAAGTCATTTTTGTCTGATTTCAAAGCCCATTCTCTAATGCTCTACTGGGCAATTGGAACAACATTCCAAACCTGCTTTTGACCTGTGAATTGTTGAAGATTTCAGGCTGTGTTCTGTAGTCATCTGTTAGAAAAGAAGTGAAGGACTCAGTTTACAGGTGTTTGTACCTGTTGATAGTTCCATCTTGAGTCCTTCAGAAAGCTCTCCAGAAGCTGCTCTTCACTGATAATGCTAGCTACCATTTAGTGAGTATGGACCATCTGCCCAACATCCACTAGATGTTTTATGTATATTATCTAATTTAATCATTAGGATAACTCAAGACACCTATTGTTATCCCCACTTATAAGTAAGGGAACAAAGGCTTGGAGAGACGAACAACTCGCCCATGATTATTTAGCTAGCAAGCAACAGGGCCAGATTTGAGTCCCTTTCTATCCATGTGCTCCCTTAGGCAAACATATAGCTGTGGGGACCCCAAGTCCTAGATTTGTGGGCTAGGATGTCCCAGTTAGTTGGTGGACTCCCCCTCAGTTTACCTGTGTTCGGCGCTGTGATTGCCTGTGCCCTCTGTGTTCAGTCTTCTGAAACCAGATTGTCTCCAGGTCACTTTCTCCTGAGAAAACCTTTGGGACTCTGCTTGTGGGTAGTTGAGAGCCTGTGAAAGTTAAAGACTTTCAAGCAATCACCTTGTTCGTAACCCCATCACGCATACTGACGTTCACTGTTACCTACAGCTTCCAAGGCCTGAGGCCTTCTGGTAGTCTGCAGGGCACTTCAGCTTGCTTCTAGTAGGGGGTCTATTATTTTTGCCCATGTGTCCTTTTAAATATTTTTAGTATCCTTTTTGTGAGAGGGAAAGTAGGTCCATACCTGAGTAACTGGAAGTCTATGTTTTGTTTTCTAAAGGGAAACTGTACCAAAAATTTATTTTGAAAGAAATGCTGCTATAGATACAGTTCTACTGAATTATTGCCTTCACCCAGCAATATCTGTAACTAAAGAGTCTAAAGCTTCCTTTAAACTGCTGAATATTTGGAGGTTTCATTTTACACAGAAGCCAATCCTATTTTTTCTTAGTTATTTTAATAAAACAAGCATGCATGAGCATTTGGTATTTTCCATTTATCCGAAAGCCATATAACTTAGTCTTTGGAGAATTCGGTGATATGTACGAACGTATAACATGCTGAATGCTTTAAGATGGTTTTTATTCAATGCTTACAATAAAATTGAGGCACTCAGCTTTCAGTGCCTAAAGAACCATTTATGCTTAAAAAGGCTTTTGATTGATTTCCTCCCAGCAAGCTTTGTGCACTAACTCAAACTCAATCTGCGCCAGAGCCTGTTGTGTGTGTGCAAATGAGAGTTGAAATGTGAATCTCCAAGGACTGTGCTTGGCCCTTGTTGATAAGTAAAAATTTCTTCCGGAGCGTTCATGACAAATCCACCCTAGCATTCATGACAAATCCACCCTAGCATTCTCCTAGACGCATTCACAGGCAACTCTGGAAGGTAGACAGAGATACATTCCTTTCAACTGAATTGTCCAAAGACTAAGTTATACGGCTTCAGGAGAAATGGAAAATACCAAATGCTCATGCATACTTGTTTTATTAAAATAACGGACAAAAAGCTAGGATTGGCTTCTGCATAAAATAAAACTTTCCAGTATTCCGGTAGGAGTGTCCCTGACTGGATGTTGAGGAAGAGCAAGGAGGCTAGTGAGGCAAGGAAGAGTGCGGGACAAGGTCATGTCAGAATGCAAAGTGGCTTTCCGATAGTTGATGGTCATGTAGACCATTGTAAGAATTCTTGTTTTCGCTCTGTGTGAGATGGGCAGCCGTTGGAGACTTTTGAGTGGAAAAGTGACAAGATCTGCCTGCTGATTTCCAGGACGATTCTGGCTGTGTTGAGACTAGACTGTGGGTGAACAAGGGAAGAAGTAGGAAGACCAGTTAGAGGCTGTGGCACTCATCCAGGTGAAAGATCACAGTGGCTGTGTCTAGGAGAGTAGCTGGGGAGGTAATGAGCGAATGCACAGTAACAACATTTAAAAAAGAAACTCTTTCACAGTCCGGAACCTTAAACTTTCCAAGTATTTCTTTTTCGTTTGTCGTTTTCCATGTTGCTCCCTGGATCCATGCACGATTATATGGTATAATCTTAGAGCATTATATGATTTTGCATGATTTTTTTTCATTGAATAGTATTGGCATGCATCCATGGTATTTAATAATCTTCCATTTTAATGGCAGCATAATAATACTCTTTAGAGTTTCTGTGATATTTTATTCAATCATTTCTTTATTGTTAGAAGTTTATTATTGATTTCATTTGTAACTATTGTAAATAATACAGAGATAAGTGTAGAGTTTTTTCCTTTGCTCTTGATTGTTTCCTTTAGAATAAATACTTGAGAGTGAATTTACTTGACCAAAGGGGGCATGTTTAAGGTTTTGAAATATACTGACAAATTGCTTTTTTAGCACGGTTGTATATATGAGGGTACCTACTTCATTTTACAACAGAACTGGAGCAGGCAAGGGTCCTGTCCATAAGAAAGTTATGGTATACTGGAGGAAGCAGATGCGTAAGCCAAAAACGATAATAACAAGCATGATGAAGAACGGTATAAGAAGGTGCCACATTTAGTAAAACCTGATAAGTTCTAGGTGTTATTAATTTCAACTTTACTAATACTTTGCATCTATTAAATATATAAAAGTGTGACTGGTTGTTTAATTTTAGTAATTAGCTTTTTGGTTTTTACTTCTCTTGATGTAAATTGCCTGCACATCAATGCCTTTTGCCCTTTAAGCTATTAAGATCTTGTTTTTTTCTTTTCAATTATATGAGATTTTTATTGCTTATTATTTTTAGTCATTAATTGAAACAGAACAGTTCTATTGCTGTGCTCTGATCATTGTTTTGTACTTTTGCAACTAGTATTCTTTTTTTCAGTGCTAGAAACTTTTTAAAAATTTTGTTAAAAAAATTTTCTATTGGAGTATAGTTGATTTACAGTGTTGTGTTTCAGGCGTACAGCAATAGTGTTCTTTTGTCAAGTAGTGGAGAAAGGGCAGCGTGCTCTACTTCACACGGGTTGCCTTGTTGGAATAAGCTTTAGACAAAGGAGTATAAAGATAGCTGATACAAATTTAGGAAGAATACTATGTTAAATGCATATCAGTTAACTGAACAAATATTTATTGAACCACTTGCTAGATATTATTCTAGGGCTGGGAGTACAATGATGAATAAGAGCTCTAACTCCTGATTATTTAGTGATTTAAAAATTACTTAACAATTCATAAGGAAAAGTAGATACGTAAATAACAATTTCAGCAGTGTAGTGTATCATAGAACAGAGTTGAATGCAGGGTTCTTTGGGCATGGGACTGGATAAAAAACATTTCTAGAGCTAAGCAATGAAAGAATTACAATGTCCTCAGCTGTGAAATCTAAATAATCATAAATTAATAAGGCAGACAACTCAATAGGAAATTGGGCAGATGACTCGAACTTGTTCACAAAAGAGGATATCTGAATTGCCAACAAATATGTGAAAAAGTGCTTAAACTTCACTAATCATTGAAACCATAATGTGACTCATTTGTATGCCCCTCCCTGCAGAATGGCTAAAATAAAAATGGATGTAGACAAACAGAACTCTCATATAATGCTGATGAGATTATAAATTGGTATGGCCACTGTAGAAAACTATTAGGCCAGTATCTTCTAAAGGTAAATATGTGTGTAACCGATGACCCAGCAATTCCACTTCTAGGTAGTAATAAGTTGCCATCTTAGTAGGTCGAAAATGGTTGAATATTGGCAATTTCATATTGTTCAACCTAATGTTTACCCAACAGAAATGCACACATATGTTAACCAGAAGACATTGTAGAAGATGTTCATAGAAGCACTAATATTTGTAATAGTTCAAAACTGGAAACTACCCAGATGCCCGTCAACAGTAGAGTAAGTAAATACTTGAATATTAGTCTACAATAACAATGAAGAAACTACAGCTATATACATATGTTTATCACAAGCAGGATATTGAATGAAAGAAGCTGAATTTTATGACTCTATTTATATGAAACAAAAATATGCAAAACTAATCTGTGCTATCAGAAGTCAGGGGAGTGGTTGTCCTTCGAGTGTTAGTGACTGGAAGGTCCCACAAGGGGGCTTTTGAGCTACTGGTAATATTAGGTTTCTTGATCTGGAAGCTATTTACATGAACAATTTGTACACTTTTATATATGTATATTTCACTATAAAGTTTTTAAAATAACAGTAAAATAAATACAAGGAAGTCCATGTAAGTTCTGATTTTTTTTCCCCCATGATAACTACTTTGATGCTTTTTGAGGGAAATAATGAATATCAGATTCTTTCAAAAATCTTCTTTTTTCTGCTTGTTTTTTTGAGCTCTTGCTTTGCTGGTACTCTTGGGCAATCGTGCAGTTGTCATAGGAATGTACATAAGAGACGAGACTGGGTGTGGGGTCTCTTGGAAGAGATGAAGCTGGACCTGAGTTTTGTAGCATCCATTGGAGACAGCCAGGGGAGCTAGCAGAGAGCAGAGAGTTCCAGGCAGAAAGGCCAGGCTGCTGGAAAACAAGATGAGGGGGAAAAAACCTGTTGTGAGGGTCTGGAAATGGCTTATTAGAGCTGGAGCTTGAAGAGTGGCTGAGGAGGGGTTAGTGTTAGGCAAGATAGTTTTTGGCAGAGGCCAGACGGAGAAAGGCCTTGAAGGACTATGCTGCTGAGTCTGGACTTGATCCGGTAGGCATTTGGGAGCCACTGAACAATTTAAATCGAACCATTGACACAAATAGATTTCTGATTAATGAAGAGTAAGCTGGTGACGGTGTGGAGAGCACTCGGAGAGGGATAAGACTGAAGCCTGGGGGACCAGTTAAGAGACCACTGCAGTAATCGAAGGGAGATGAGACATGCTGGTGGCATGGGATGGAGATGTAGGGATAGATATGAGAGCTTTTGAGGAGACAGAATTGTTCTGACAGGACTTGGTAAATTGATGGGTTTGGAGTTGATATGTAGGCGTGGTGCTACATACATAAAAAGGTAAAACCGTTCATTCAATAAATGGTGAGAACGATACGGCAGCGCCGCGGGAGCCTCGGTTGGCCTCGGATAGCCGGTCCCCCGCCGTCCCCGCCGCGCGTCGGGACCGGGGTCCGGTGCGGAGAGCCCTTCGTCCTGGGACACGGGGTGCGGCCGGAAAGGCGGCCGCCCCCTCGCCCGTCACGCACCGCACGTTCGTGGGGAACCTGGTGCTAAACCATTCGTAGACGACCTGCTTCTGGGTCGGGGTTTCGTACGTAGCAGAGCAGCTCCCTCGCTGCGATCTATTGAAAGTCAGCCCTCGACACAGGGGTTTGTAAAAAAGAAAAAAAAAAAAAAAAAAAAAAAAAAAAGAATGAAAAAAATAAAAAAGAACAAAAAAGAAAAAGAAAAAAAAAATAAATAAATGGTGAAACACATACAGCCTTCTCCCTGTCTCTTTTCCCCCTTTAACACCTTCCTACATTTACATAGGTCAAAGGATGTTGCCGTGACAAGGAAGAGAAAGCTTACCAGCTACTTACCATTGCTTCTTAGAATGAAGACTCAGTGAAACATTTCGTATTTTTTCAGTGGAGGATCAGGTAGGTCATCTTGTGCGCTAGCACACAAACTTCCTGATTTTGCCAAGTAAGCCAGTCGAAAGCGAAATGGTAATTTATCTGAGAAGCCCTGTGTTAATGCCCCTCTGGAAACAGAAAAAAAGTGGTACCTGTATATATTGTCATATGCTATTGCAAACAAAAAACAATTTGTGCATGTGTTTATATGATTATATAGGTACAAAATTATGTATACACATATGAATAAACATACACATATGTATATATACACGCAAACGTATATACATACTAGGAACTTATACAACTATGTAATACCCTTGAGATATTAGACACAGAGATTATCTAGGTATATAAAGAGTAACAAATTTTGATTTAATTTTCTCTGTCTTTTTAAGTCTAATATTTGGGTGGGAGAGGATCTGGAGGCTATTTTCCTTACTTTAATTACCTCATTGCAATTCCTTCCTTTCAATTTTGGCTTTTATAAACGGGAACACTGTATTAATCCATTCTAATTAAAAACCAGTCATGCAGCCCTTCAGTTAAAGAAACAATTTTTAGTCTGCCTTTGATATCATTTAGTCAGAAATTGCCTGTATGGCTTTTGGAATTATCACCACTACAGTGCTCTGGTGACCACTGGGGCAACAGCTTTACTTGCTGATTTTATTCTAAAAATATCAGGAATTGGCCAAGTGCTTTTCCTCTGGAGAAAGGTTCAGAGCTCTTCCAAGGGTGCCTGACAGAGTGCAGAAATTTCTATTCCTGCAGTAAAAGAAGAGGGAGAGTTACGGAAGGGGTGGCAAGAAAAGCCCCAAGTTCACCTTCTGCTTGCCCACATAACACCTCTTCACCTTCCGGCTGCCAGAGGAGCTATGCTATTCTTAGCCATCTCCTGCGAAGGTAATTACACAAAACCCCTTTGAAACCCATTTCTGTATTTGTCCAAGAAATGTTTTTATCTTCTGTAAATCCCCTGTGCTGTAACTAAGCCCTTGGTCTGCCCTTGTCTGGATGGGAGGACAGCCAGGCTTCCTTTCTCCAACAGAGCCCTTTCTGTACCTGAAGACAATTAGCTCATCATCAGGCCACCCTCCTTCCCCTTCTCCAGACTGAAAATGTTCCTCTTTAGCTTTTTCTTGTCTTTCTCCTTCTTGTTATTTCTTCGATCCCTTTCCTTTTCAGTATTGCCAAGCACTTTTCAGAACTGGACCTCCTGCTATGCCAAAAGCCCAGTTGACCTTGCTCTCCAATCGATGGGGAAAAGGTAGAGTTAAACAGGGTCTGGGGGAGCAACAGAGAAAGTCAAGGCAGGTGCCTCTTACCCGCAGCTATGGAGTACGATTGAGTCATGGATCGGAAAGCCCAGATGTCAGTACAGAATCAAGGCCCCCAATCCAAGGTAGCATCCTCAAAAAACAAAGCCAAGTCCCAAGATATTGCTGATCGAAAAACCCAGGGAAAATCCAGCAGAATTGCTCAGTGAGGGGAGCAGCCTGGACGTGGGCTGGGGTAGTGAGTGGGTAGCTGCAGCCTTAAAATTCAAGTCTTAACTGTCATGGGGTGGGGAGGGGTGGCTATCTCCCAAACGATTGAAGAATTGATCAGTAGTGAGTTGAGGATACTGTTCTGATTACCTTTTCAGACCAAGACAAAATGCCTCCATGTCACTAAACATAGGCCTCAGACCCTCTGGTGGACCAGGGCCAAACTTACGAGGATGTTGACGAAGCAGGTGTGGTCCATGCCAAATGGTTCCTTCCTAATTGGATCATGTGATAGTCTTTTGGGCTTGAAAACTTGGAGACATTTCCCTTTCCCTCCTCTCCATTGCCAGTTAGTCCCATTAAGTTAGTCACCAAACTCTGGCCTTTCGGCGTCTCCCACATGCTCATTTCTTTTGGTCTCTATTTCCCACTCAGACCTGAACAACCTCAGTCCTGAACTGTGTATTGCTTCCTCATAGGACTGTCTGATTCCTGTCCCAGTTTGCCAATCTACACTATGCTCTCTTCCCTTTCTTTTATGTCTTTATTTGATGATTTTGAATTGCCTAGAGGGATAAGTTTATACTCCTCATGATTCCATCCAGACCCTTCAACATTTGGTCCTAAACGCCCTTTCCCAACTGTATCTCCCATCTCTTCCGTATGTGAGCCCTCGATTGAGTCAAGCATATTGCCCTTGAACACATCTGTCTTTGTCCATGTGGTTCCCTAGTCACTGTCTTCTATGCCCATTTAAATTCTATCTTGAAGGATGCAGATCTAGGCTTAGTTCATCCAAGATCATCTTGGCCAGAAGTTCTCTACGTCCCCAGAATTCTTAATAGCACTTAGTGTCCGTTTCCCTCATCCAACCCTGTATGGTACCAGCCTGTTAGCTGGCCTTTCATATGTGCGTATTGACTTCCCTGTCTAGAGTTTTAAATACTTTGATGGCAAAAGTGGGCTTTTAGTGGTAAGGATATCACTCTAAACAGCTTAGCATTGTCCTGAAGGTTGGGATTTTGCTGTGGATTCAGTGTAGTAACAGTGCTACAATGCAGCGATTCTCAACATTTTTCAAAGGCGAGGATCACTTTGTTCCCTTTTCATTGTCAAAAAATTTTTTATCTCCCACATTTACGTCCTGATTCATTGATTGAAATTTTTTGAAAAACAATGATCAAAGCTTTTGTGCATTTGATGATGCTTTACAATGGAATTTTGGGTATAGCAACACCCACATGTATTTGAAAATAAGTAGTGTGGTATTTGTAAGATGTTTTTATTTATTTGGTCTATAGATGCTTCTTAGTGAGCATGTGGTTTTGCTGACCCTAACAATAAGATCGGCTCCCCTTGTGCCCTGCTGCCCCATTATTTGGTCACGTCATCGTGATCATTATCTCACAGGGCTGTTGTGAGGATTAGACGAGATACCATATATTAGGTGCATGGCACAATGCTTGGTGTTTAAGTGATCCTGATCTTTCTTTCCCTTCTCCTTGTCACCGTCAGCTGATTTTGAAGGTGAGGAAGTTCTGGGACCTTCTGGGCAATTTGATTTGGATGGGACTGAGTTTGGGGGAGTGAATGTGGGGAAGGCAGTGTCTCTCAGAGGAAAGGTTGAAAGAGCATTAAAGATCACCTAGAGGAGCAGTTCTTAAACGTTTTACTCTCAGGACTCCCTTCGCCTCTTAAATATTATTGAGGACCTCAAAGAGCCTTTGTTTATGTGGAATATCGAGAAACTTAAAATATTTATTATTTTATTTAAAAATAATAATCCATTACACACTAACATAAATTACACATTCTTATGAAAAATATATGTTCCAAAAGAAAACAAGTCAGAAGAGTGGCATTGTTTTAAATTTTTACAAATCTCTTTAATATCTAGTTTAATAGAAGGCAGCTGTATTCTTACACCTGCTTCTGAGTTCAATTTTTGTGATATTTGCTTTTGGTGAAATTAAAGAAGAAAATCTAGGTTCATACAGATGTATTGTTGGAAAAGGGAGGAGTATTAGAATAGCCTTTCAGATAATTGTGAATATTCTTTGAAACGAAACCAAACTCAACGAATGGTAGTTTCTTTTCTTTTTATAAATTTATTTATCTTGGCTGCATTGGGTCTTCGTTGCTGTGCGGGCTTTCTCTAGTTGTGGCGGACGGGGGCTACTCTTCATTGGGGTGCGTGGGCTTCTCATTGCAGTGGCTTCTCTTGTTGCGGAGCACGGGCTCTAGGTGTGCGGGCTTCGGCAGTTGTGGCTCGCGGGCTCTAGAGCGCAGGCTCAGTAGTTGTGGTGCACGGGCTTAGTTGCTCGGCGGCATGTGGGATCTTCCCGGACCAGGGCTCGAACCCGTGCCCCCTGCATTGGCAGGAGGATTCTTAACCACTGTGCCACCAGGGAAGCCCCTACCAATGGTAGTTTCTTAAAGGTTAGTTGCAATATGGAATCTGAAACAGCAATGAAGTTTGCATACTCTGTTACACTAACATCTACTCCTGTCTTGATTTTCAATGGGTCTTTTAATTATGTATGATTTTGTAACATCAACCATTGGTCATTTGGAAAATATTGGTTCACTGAGTTATGCAGAACTTCCAAGTGTTGACACATTTCATTATACAGTTTCAAAAAATTACATTCATTATTAATTACCACTGATCTCATCAGGTAAGTCTTTAGTACTGGGAAGCTGCCAGGATCATGGCAGATACATGATTTTCAAAATTCTAATTTTCATTCAAAAGCTTGACTTTTATAATTGGCAACAAACACTGTCAGTTGTTTTTCTTGAAGTGACAGGCTAACTCTGTTCAGTTTTGAGAAAATGTCTGCCACATACCCAAGTTTGAATAGTCATAGTTTGTCAGTTGTTCTTTCAAATGAAAGTAATGTCCACACAAAAAAGCAGATACTTTACCTTCCAACTCAGATGATGACATAAATGCTTTTCCTGGAGATGGCCACTGTACTTTGGTATGCCCCCAAAGTACTTCGGTGTACTTTCTTTCCATTTTGTCACACAAAATATGAAAAAGATGTGTACTCAAGGGTTGAGATTTAATAAAATTAATATTTTTTAGAGCCTCATCACGTACATTCTTAAGTGAAGCTAGCATTTTCTCTTTACTGTGTGGCAGTAAAAAATACAGTGACTACTAGGATAGTTTGATACCACTGCCTTGCTTCATGCTAAGAAGCCAGCAGTTTTATCCCCCGTTGCTTTTGCATCATCATGACGAATGTCAAATGGTGGAAAAGCAAATAACATCTTAGTATTATTATGGAAATAGTTTTGACCTCCAGGACCCTCAGAAAGGGCCTTGGGAATCCCTAGGGGTCTGTGGACCACATTTTGAGAAACACTGCTCTAAACTTTTGCAAATGGCTGGCCCTCCCAGGATGTAAAATATAGCTACCGGCACACGTGGGAGGAGAGCCGAAGTCTTTTTCACACAGGGCAGTTTGCCTTACTTTTTGGAACCTGAGATGGACTTTTTATTTCTTTGCAGAACTGAAGGCATCTGGCTTGGGAACATGATTATTCTCCACTCACCTTTAAACTGCCTCAGCTCTTACTAAGTCTCTGGCAGTGATATGTTGATTATGTGAATTTAAAGCCCACAGGAGCCAGAGGAATGACAGATCAGATTCCCTTAAACGAGAAATAAAATCCAGGAGCCTGGCAGCGGGACTTAAGGCTCCTGCTCCTGCCGACCTTCGGTGTCATTCTGGTAGAATGACTGCTTCTGGGCCAGATGGCATGTGGCTTAAGCGGAGATGTCTCAACCTGTTTCCTAGCATTAATTGTGCACGTTGATACTTCTTCATTGTGCAGTCCATAATTCTTCATCGTCACCCTCGTTTAGATTTTTTTTGAGGCAGCCGAATTCTAACAAGACTCCATGAATCCAAGCAATTTCAAAAGGTCCAATTTCTCTTAAATCTCCAAACTCAAACCTTTTTATATCCAATCATTGTTACAGGCAGACAGACACCGCATCTCTCTTTTGTCAATCGAATTTAAGTCTAGCAACTTTTAAGAGCAGTGAGATTGAAGGACAGAGTCTCTATGCCCTGAAGGAGGTGGCTGAATGGAAGCCCGTTTAACGTTTTGTTTAAGGGCACTAAATAAGGATCAATTTGTAAAGGCAGCTTTTCTAGTGTGGCAAAGTTAGCTTCTCATATCTGATGTGGATAAATGGAGGGTCAATACCCTTTATCTTGTCAACAATTTCACCAAAAAATATTTATGAAGGGCTTTCCGGTCAGGCTTCTCAGCTATAAACCAGCAAATACCCCAAGCAGAGCTGTCGGAACCCACTTCTGAGGGTTGTTGCTCATTAGGTCAACTTCAAATTATTTTAGAAATAAATTCTAAGCTCAGCTTTTGAGTCCTGTTAACTTCTAGACAACCTCCACCCAGGAGCTGCTTTGGTTAACCACTCTGAAGTTGACCTAATGAGCAAGAAAAGCAAATTTAGCCAAATAGGAAAGAGAGCTGGCTTTTTTTCACCCAGGGTTATGTGTAAGGACAGCATTCTGTCATATGAGAATGTCACAGTTTAGACAGAAGAACACTAGTTCCAGGGAAGAAGAGAAAATAAGTTTTGGATATTTTATTTGACAGACTTTTACCCCTTTATATTTATTGTTTTTGAATTATATGCATACCACTAACCCACACCCCGCCACACAACCTTCTTAAAGAGCCTGCAAACAAGTCATTGTAATTGTAAAACAGGAACATTTGCATATGCCTTCATGCTCTAAATTTTAGGTTTTACTTAGAATTTTGGTTTATTGCTTAAGATAGGGGCAGAACATCCATGGCTTAGTAAATAAGAACCAGTTTGACTTATTAAAATGTACTGCTTTTTTAAAAAGCCAACAAAATTTCAAATTACCTAAAATTTAAATCAACATGTAATGGGAGGCTTGGTTTGAGAGAATAAAGCGTGTTGTCTTGAGAGTTTAGGCAGGTTAGGAGACTCCAGGAGATGGGCCCATAAGAAATTTATTTGCATGAGGAATGAAGTTGCCTCCTGGGAGTGAATGAATCCTAAGAGAAGATAGCATTGCTGGAATACTGAAACGTTTCCAGAACGAGGGGAGAGTGTCAGAGGTGAGTGGCATTATATATTCAAATTTAAACTAGTTACCATGAGCTAGCACTGCCTCAGTCCTTACTAGGGGAGTAATAATTAAGAGCAAGTAAAAACTAACCGAGCAATTTCAGGAAAATGTCTTTAACACATTGGCAAGTGTTAATCTGAAGTGCTTTGTAGCCCATGTAATAGAGTGAAAAAAGAGAGGGCAAGGAAGTCCATTTATCTTCTTGGACTACGCAGCACCTTCAATGTTTCCTTGTTTCCTTGCTGGCACAGCAGTGACTTTGGGCATTAGGGAGCACTGGTACCTTTGGTGGGTATCTGGGCATTGTTGTGTTTTCACTATTGGTGTAGCCAAGAAGCAGCACCCCAACAAGTCAGGGAAAAGGAAACCAACATAGTTCCCTGTCACCATGTAAAATGATAATTGGACTGGGGATAGTTTTCTGTTATGTTAAAAACTTCTCGGAATAAGCAGACTTACCTGCTTGTTCCAGGAAGTACTTTTCCCTGAAAGATAAAATTGTGAGCCAACCAAAAGAGTTTACTTTCGTTTCTTTTTATGGGTGTGGATGGACCTAGAGTCTGTCATACAGAGTGAAGTAAGTCAGAAAGAGAAAAACAAATACCGTATGCTAACACATATATATGGAATCTAAAAATAAAAAAAAAGGTCATGAAGAGCCTAGGGCTAAGGCGGGAATAAAGACACAGACCTACTAGAGAACGGACTTGATATGGGGAGGGGGAAGGGTAAGCTGGGACAAAGTGAGAGAGCGGCATGGACATATACACACTACCAAACGTAAAATAGATAGCTAGTGGGAAGCAGCCGCATGGCACAGGGAGATCAGCTCGGTGCTTTGTGACCCCCTAGGGGGGTGGGATAGGGAGGCTGGGAGGGAGGGAGACACAAGAGGGAAGAGACGGGAACATATGTATATGTATAGCTGATTCACTTTGTTATAAAGCAGAAACTAGCACACCAGTGTAAAGCAATTATACTCCAATAAAGATGTTAAAAAAAAGTTTACTTAACAAGAATAACATATTGCCCATCCATACTCATGTCAATATTCTCAATTCCCTGTGCCTGCCAGTATTTAGGTGTCATGTTATAAAATCTGCTCAATTCTCCTTGCAAGACCTGCCCTAAAATCACCCAGCCCAGCCCCTAATATCCTATCCTGCCATCCTTCTTCTGAGACACTATTTAGACTCTGTTAAGGTAGTATTCTCCTATGTTACAGTGAGTCTAAAAAACTTTGATTGATCAAGGTTTCTTGTTTAGTGTTTTTTGGGGAGACTTGACAGTCAACATAGCCAAAAGGGTGAATGTCTACACATTCAGGAGAGACCCCCCCCCCCCCACCTAAGGTGCAGAGGAGCCGCAATTATGGGTGGGGTGGAGCCAAGTAAATACCGTTTGTTGCTATTTTTGTGGTCCAGTTTCTATTTGCGGGAAGGTGAGACCTGGGGAAATTTGGCTTAAATACCCATAATCATTCTCTAAGCATGAACAGCAAATGTCTAGCACTGTCAAATTACCATGTTCACTACTTTTTACTTGATTGTTCCTTGATAAGATACATACAGTGCTCCCTTCCTCCAAAGTTGATTTTACATTCATTCTGTCATGACAAAATCTTAGAGGTGTGTGTATGCCTGACTACGTACATATATGTACACACACACACACCCCATGAGCGATTTAAGGCAGGTTACAAAAGTGCAGTGCGATAAAAATAAAGCTGCCCCAGAAGGCAGCGCTCTAATAAGCTGGGAACGTATTCTTTGGCCGCTGCTGCACCCCCCCTTCCCCATTCCCATCAGTCTCTTTCCACAGTTAAAGGCCACTTTCATGGCGCATGAAGAGCAGCCTTAGCAACCTCAGCAGTGAAGCTCTCTCCCCCTTGTCCAAACTATGTCTGACTCCCTCACCCGAGTAGGGAGATCCGGTACGGAAAAGGAGAAGAAACCCCTCAGAAGTCAAAGCTACGGAGACGGGGTTGGGATCTGATCTAATCTGATCTAACTCTCGCCTCCTGGGCTCGGGGAAGCTCGGGGAAGCTCGGGGAAGCTCGGGGAAGCTCGGGGAAGCTCGTGCCGCGCATGCGGACTCTGATTTCCGCGCCCGGGTGCCTTCCTCGCCGAATAGACAAACGCGAGTCCCGCTGACGCTGACCGTGGGCCGCCACGCGCTCAGAGTTCTGGATCATCCGGTGGCCTTGAGGTTCGAAGACGAATTCCTTTAAAGCTCATTTCTAAGCAGGTGAGTAAAAGCAATCTGTGTCTCATATTCCAAGGACTATGAATGGGTCGCCTGCTGGTGAAAAAGAATTTGAACGTAATGGAGGAGGGCGGTATGATTGTAAAGGGGGTGAGCCATTGGGAAGAAACAAAACATTTCCTGAATGCATTTGGGAGGACTTTAAGGTAAACATCATAGGTGAAAAGTTTGATTTACCAGTTCATTTCTGTGACAGATGTGTGATTTGCCTATTAAAATCTCTGGGCGTATAATTCCGTGCAAGTATGCTTTTTTGCTATGACTGTGCTAATTTATATGAAAGAAAAGGAGGTAGGATATGACCAGGCTGTAGTATTTCTGTGCTGCGAATTGAGGAGCATACACGAGGTCTGTCTTCATGTGTAGCGCCGGCCAGGAGTGCAGGAAAACTTATTTGTCTCAAAGTTAGAAGCTCGTATCAACTACCACCATAAGAGAGCTAAAAAACTTGTTAAATGTGCTCCGCTTAAAAAATTTCACCCTCGTATTGCTTCACCAACAACTGAAATCCCTGAAACGCTGCTAGACCAGGACCATATGAGCCATATTCCACCAGAGTTGCACAGCATTATGTCACCATCTCCTGTGCAGTGTGTATCACACAAGCGCAGTAACCAGCCACGCGAGGATCTTTATGCTCCTCCAGCAGAATTGTCGCCACCCCACCTCCCTTGCTCCATCAGGAAATCGTTAGTATTTCAACAAGAGAATACAGCAATTTAATAATCACCCCTATTCAGGGTGACTCAAATTATGGTGCTAAAGAACTATCACCTCCTGCCCCAGCACCGGCTCACCATCATCCTGAATATCAAAGTCAACCAGTGGTATTGCCCCCTTATATTATGCCTCCAGAGGAACATGCACTACCCCCATCTACTCCACCACCAGTAAGCCATCCAATGTCATATTCTCTCCAGGATTCAGGTACTCCTCAGTTGGTTTGTAGTCAAGTGCCACCGCCACCCATGACTTCTGATCCATCACCAGTAACTTCTTCCCCTGGATGTATTATTGCCCTGGTGCCACCTTATATGAATCCTTCTCTGCCAGGATCTCCTCTGTCTCATAATGGTGGTCCACCTGTAAGTGAATTCCCTTCTGACCATCATAATCCTAACTCTTTACCCCAGTTCACCGAAGAACAAGAAATTCTGAGCCCTCTGTTTATACAACAGGATGGAACAAATCCTGGTACGTGACCTCTGTCGAAAGGACTTTCACCTCCTTCACCAGCACAAGGTCCACCTTCCCCAACCCCACTTTCTGGATCACATTGCTCAGATCAGACAAGATATAGACCATATTCACATTGATAATAGTATTTTGAAATGAAGAGCTGATGAGGACAAAAACCTTAAATATAGTCAACTTTTCAATTAACCTGTGTTTTGGGAAGGAAAAGCACCTCTTACAGAGATAGTAAAACACTTAGGATCTTCACTCTTAAAATGATCTTAAACCTTGGCTTTAGGATTTATTTCAAGTTTTATACTATAGAGTGGATAAATGGCTCAGTGGAGCATATCTGTATTTTAACAACTTTGTTCCTTTAGTGTGGTAAATTGACTCAGAGGTGACCTTTTATAATTTGAGTTCCTGAAACAAATTTGCATTGTTCCACTTGCAAAAGTTCTGTTTTTGTTTAGGTTTTTTCTGTGATATATTTCGTTAACCTGTGTAAAAGGATTAAATTTCAGTATGGTTGTAAAAATGCTATTTTTATTTGAATTTAAGCACAGTCACGCAGTTTTTTTCCTTCCAGTTTTATTGAGATATAATTGACATATAGCACTGTATAAATTTAAGGTGTACAGTGTAATGATTTGACATACTGTTTTTTTTAAAACCATGTTTTACCTCTGATTTCCCAAAGTGCAATAAAAATCCTGGAAGTAAAAATCTAGAATATAGTGTAAGGCAGACAGCTAAATGGTGGAGAATTATTTCACATTTTTAGGCACTGAGGTTTTGTGGTATTGTATAATAACTGTACAATGAATTTCGCTTGGATGCCTTCTCATTTTTAGGCAGCCCTAGAAGCACCAAAATACATCAGAATTCCAGTACTGTGATAGATTTATGTTTGTGATGTTAAAAGGCATTACTAAATCATTTGGAAAGATATGGCCAAAGTAATTGATTCTGTAGGCTCCAAGCTGGTGGGGATGCTGTTACTTGTTACTACTGTTTTTCAGGATGCTTGGAATCACATAATGCACCACACTGGTTAGTCTTAAGTAACATTATATTATAGCACTGTTTAAATGGTGTCATTTAGATGAAGTGTGTGCTACTCTGTTCATTGTCTTAAAGTCTTTGCAGCCCTAAATATTTAGTTTATTATAATTCCTCATTTCATAGTAGAGTTTGGTCCTGTTCTTATGGTTTCTTGTTTATTGTGTTTTAAACTACAGTTTAAGTGCCATGGAGGAATTTGAATAATATCTTAATGATAGGCATTCGTATAGTCACCAACTCGCCATTTGCTTGGGTTTTATTATTGTGTGATAAGTGTTTTCCCTCTAACCTGAAATTTAAAAAAACTATTATTTCTTGCCTGTTTATTTTATTGGTAAAGATTCTAAACTTGGAACGTTTTAGCATGAAGTTAAATGAAGACTACCAGATGACTTTGTATTAGAGAAGAGAAAAGTAAATTATATGAATGAATATGACTAAGTTATATGAATTTCATCACTTTATAAGGTGTCTTTAGAATTAATTTTTGCATTATAGGGACTTGTTATGTTTCTGCTAAGGTGAGTGACCACTTACACTTTATACAGAATTCATACATAGAAATTGACATTCTTGGTGGATTATTATATGTCATTTGAATAAACCCTCATGAAGTTTTTCTTCCATTAAATGGTGCATAATGTAAATATGAAATGTGTATTATGTGGATATGATTTATTATATAGTTTATAATATATAAATTTAGAACATATTTCTTTTTGGCAAAGGACACACTTATTGCTAATTTATCATTTTATTCTGTTGGATACAAGCAAAACAAATTCTCATTTTGGCTGATCAGATCCAAACACATCTCTGAGCTTAGAGCTGAAATTAGAAATAATATAAGAGTCCATTTTGGGCTTCCCTGGTGGCGCAGTGGTTGCGAGTCCGCCTGCCGATGCAGGGGATGCAGGTTCGTGCCCCGGTCCGGGAAGATCCCACATGCCGCGGAGCGGCTGGGCCCGTGAGCCGTGGCCGCGGAGCCTGTGCGTCCGGCGCCTGTGCTCCACAACGGGAGAGGCAAAAAAATCGATTTTCACGCCTGGCAATTTGAGAGTCCAGTGCTAATACTTCTAGTGAGAAAGCTTTGCTAGTAGAAGTACAGACTGAGGTAGTGTGAGATGGTGGTGGTGAATGCTTCTAACATATTATTGTAGGTACTTGGACTGGTCCAAACTTGACTCCCTTTTTTGCCCGACTTTAGGAGCTGTTACACTATTTCTCTTAAGATAGAATACCATTCTTTGTTTCCTGTAATAAGAAAATAGTCAAATTCACTAAAGTCTTCTCAACTATCTATGATGAGCTCTCCTGCTTTTTTTGAAATTCACTACGGTTGAATGTAGTATGAAACCACTTAAATAATATATTGGACAAAAAAAATGAATATCATGATAAAATGCACACATGTTAAAAGAGATAGACTTAAAAATGATTTATTTTTAGTTAGGTTTAGGAAATATATGTTATGCAACAAAGCAGATCAGATGAATGTGTTGTAGCAGACAAAAATTTTAAGTGGCATCAGGTGTGAACTCATCCAGTTATTATCTGAGTGACTGTGGTGGGTAGAAAGATAACAAAATTAATGTTTCTTTCTCTAAGGAAAAAAATGATGTGAATTGCACTTTATATCAGAGAAGGCTTTGAAGCTGGCATAGGCACAAGTCTGAATTACCTGTATGTACAGTGCATTATAGTACTCTGAAGATTGCTGAAATGGCAGTTTAATTCTTAAAAACGATAAAATGGATGCATAAATACTAAAAGACAGTATTTATAAAAAATAAAAATAAGTATCAGGGAAAGGGGAAACGAAGGTAGAATAAATAGTAAAATCAAGCCCAAGTTCAAGTTGGAGCCAAAAAAAAACTGAACTGGAAAATGCTGCACAGTTGTTAATGATGGATGAAAGGTGTTTAAAGCAAAGAGGCAAGATGAAAACATGTACATTTCAGAGAGCCTAAGCCAGACACTGAGCAAAAGTTCTTTTGTGGGTTTTCATAAAATGGCCACTGTGTAATGTAGGGTAGCGATTCCTGATTCTCACAGCAGGAGAGAATCTCTTGGAGAATCCACTAAAAATACCGGCCTTTACCTTATTCCCCCAAGATTCTGGTTCAGTAGGTTCAGGGAATGGATGGGGCTTAGTAATATGTCCTTTCAGTAAATATGCTAGATGATTTGGAAGTTGCTGCGTGACAAATTTAGTCACTGGTCACTAGTGTCCATTCTCTCAACTAGTCTCCATTCTCTCGGCAGCCTACCATCCTTTCTGCACACAGCAACAAGGGTAACCATTGGAGGACAGAACTCGGCCCTCAGATGGTTTCGCATTGCACTTCAGGGCCAATTCCTTCTTCATGACAGCATACAATTAGACTGCTGGTGGATTTCCCAAACTCATGACCTACCATTCTTGCCTCATTCCCTCTCTTCTAGCCACACAGGCTTTTCTTTGATCCTCGGACCACCAAGCTCATTCCTGCTTCCGCAGTTTGCACTTACTGTTTTCTTCTGCCAGACCATCTTCCCGCAGATCTTCATACGGCTGGCTTTCTCACTCGTGTTCTGCTCAGAAGCCTTCCTTGCTACTCTGTGGAAAACAGCACCCCGCCTCCCAAATAGCTCTCCATATCTCCTCACCCTGCTCTATTTTTTTTCATGGCGCTGTCACTAATTATTATGTAATGAACTGCTTTCTTATTTTTGTTTCCTCCATGAGGATGTCACTTAAGAGAGGTGGCTCTTTGTACTGGTCCATCAGAGAAAGACAAAGAGTGATACGTAGTTGTAAAACAATTTAATTTTTGTTTCCTGCTTTCTTTTTTCATTTTAATTTTTAATTTTTTTATTTTTTGGCCGCACGGCACGGCTTATGGGATCTTAGTTCCCCCACTAGGGATCGAACCCATGCCCTTGGCAATGAAAGCATGGAGTCTTCACTACTGGACCACCAGGGAATTCCCTCCTGCTATTTACATTTTCTTTTGTCCCAGGTGAAAATTGGGGCCCTCTCATGACTTTTGTCTATACTCCTAGATGATAGAAAGCCCTGTGGTCTGTAATTAAAATGTCCAGTCCAATGTGATGGTCAAACTTTGGAACTGACTTAAGAGCGAGGCCTTTCCCCACTTCCCCAGCTGTGGCTGGTGGAAAACTAGCAGTTGGGGGAGAACGTTGTGGTCAACTTCTTATCCACATTTGCTTTTACTTCTTCTCCCCTAGTTCACTAAGTAGAGGTCTTGGTCCTCCAGAGTTGGAGTGCAAGGGATTGGGGTAGGGGAGGGGAGGGAATTAGGAAGGGTCTTACTTGATTGGTGCTATATGAAACTGGGTTAGTGCTTTCTGGGCCTGACTACAGGTTTTAAGAATTGATTCGTTCTTTCACAGGCACTCTTGTAGTTGATAAGAATTGCTCTCATTGCTCTGGATCTCTCCCTGTGGTTCCCTTGATGAAGATGAATGCATCTCTTTTCCAGTTAGTTTCTTATTTCTTCTTCAGCCCCTGAGAATCTGGCAATTCCTACAGCTTCCCTCCACTGAGTTGTATTCATCCATCCAGGTGCTCCTCTGGAACAGGACATAAGAGGACCTCCGCAGTAGCTCCCTCTAGCGAGGGGCAGTGTCTGGCCCATGAGAAATACATTCTTTTCCCTAATAAACTCTGGCAGTGCTGGCCAGTCCCAAACTTGTCAGCCCCCTCTTCCTCAGCTGTCAGAGAAGTTAGTCAGCTTGTCTTCTGCAACTTAAAGATTTCCCAGACAACAGTCTAGACTGTCCCTAATCCTCCAGAGAACACATATGTCGCCATTGCAAGGGTCTCATTAAAGTGTCTCTCTCCTGGGAGGTGAAGTAGGAGGCATCTTTCATCCCTTCTTGCAAGCAGAGAGGAGGGGATGGGACTCACAGCAGAGCAAAAGCCTGTGCCAGCCTATGTTCTGATTGGTCAGTGCCCAGGCTATACTGTTTGTTAAATTTTTAAAAAAATTATTATTACTCTGGATCCAGCTCTTCTTGATTTTCAAATGGCTTAGGAACCACAGATGGGAAAATACAGCCTGCTTGGATTGTGTCTCTAAAACTAAGGAAGGGGAAGAAGTAGGTAATTAATTGGATAATTTAGGAAAAAATGCCTCAGGTATTGGAATTTTCCTGGCAAAGTTTTATCTGAGTCATCCTGCAAAGTGTCAGTATTTGGCACATCTCATATTCCAACAACCTTATGTTGAATAAAATAATACATTTTTTCTTTAAAAAAATGTAGTAGTCAGTAGATATATTTCATTTCCAATAGGAAGAACTCAATTATATTTTAATCGTCTTTCAAGGTCAGACCTAGTAAAAATGTGATAGAAACGGAGTTCCTGTTTGGCTGGGATAAAGTAGAGATACAGAACCCTTTTTCCTCGGATGAATGAAACTGGTGTGTTTTTTTTGTTTTTCATCAGGTCATCATGCATTAGGAAAGAGATGGATTGCTTACTTCATTGACCATCACTTGCTGTGTTTTAACTTTTTCCCTAATATTTGACTTGGATTTTCTTTTTGGTTTATGTGTGTCAGACTGATTGCAAAATTGGCATCAATTCTTCACCCCTTCCTGTAGTCTTCACAGTTCCTCTTACCAAGGGATGGAGTCTGTTTTCTCACCCCCTTGAATATGGGCTGGGCTTGTATTTACTTTGGCCAATAGAATATGGTAGAAGTGTCGATGTGCCAGTTCTGAGCCTAGAGACCTTATGTTCTTCTGTTCTCTCTCAGAGCTCTGTCACCATGAGAACAAACTTGGCCAACCTTGCTGGAAGGTGAGAGAACACACCGAGGAGAGCTCATTTTTCCCATTCAAAGCCATACTAGACCAGCCTAAAGTCAGCCAACCTCAAAACATGTGGGAGTGTGTAGCCCAAACCAGCAGAGCTACCATCCCAACCCACACCCGACTGCAGACCCACGCAGGAGCTCATCTGAGGCCAGAGGAAACGCCCAGATTACCTGTAGTTTTGTGAGCGATAATAGAAATGCTTATTGTTTTAAGTCACTGAGTTTTGGGATGCTTTGTTGCACAGTGATCGCTAACTCACACTGGCCATTTTTGCCCTCACTTTCCCCCTGTGGTCAGAGAATTCCACACTGTCCAGTTTTACAAGTAAAATTTGCTCTAATGTAAGGTATTTTTAAAAACATGAATTACAAATATCTGCTGTTAAGACATGGGGAGAGTTCACCTTTGAAAGGGTTTAATATACTAAATATTTCAGGTTTTATCATCTTCACATATTCATTTCTAGTTTTCTCATTAATATCAAGGTTATAAGGGTGATTAGCCTTCAGTAAACTGTGTAGTAACATTGGACACATTGTGGAGGATTTAGCTTAAGCAGATATTACATATGCAGCTGGTGTTTCCTAGAGTCTTGGTGATCAAATTACTGAGGACTGTATGCGAAGTCTTGTGCTTATCGGCATAAATCCTTATTCCAGGTTTTCTCTTCTGAATTGGTATCTTGGGATCTCCTAAGTTGTGGGAGCCATTTGTGCAATAGCTGAGCTATGGTGGCCTGCTCTTATCTTGATGATTTCTCTCTGCTCTGTGGCCGACAGATCTGTATTCAGGGAGTATACAGAGCCATAGTCACCCTGGTGCATATTCTTTATCTTTGCATCTCAGGAGGCTCAAGTTAGCATGGGCTACCTTGGAGAAAACTCCTCCTTTTAACCCCATCCTTTCATGGTTCCCAACAATCTGAAATGGCTTTTTAAAATTGATGTCCTAAAACTTTCTTTTCCCTGTTTAGGCCAAATTTTCCATCCCTCTCTGTTATATTGCAGTCACATATGAGCAAGCTCTTAGCCCCCCAGCTCTGCATAAGCCCAATGTTTGTCACCAAGACCAACATCACTTTGGATGCCACTTGGCTGCATTTTAGACAGCACGGAGGCAGTTGGGCAAACATCTGTTTTAGGGACAGATGTCTGCACGATCTTAGGTTTTCAGTTCAGAATATACTTAAAAATGTATTTTAAAATGCTTTTTATTTTTTATTAGGGAAAATTGCCTTAACTTTTTTTTTTTTTTTTTTTGTGGTATGCGGGCCTCCCTCTGCCGTGGCCTCTCCCGTTGCGGAGCACAGGCTCCGGACGCGCAGGCTCAGCGGCCATGGCTCACGGGCCCAGCC
>NC_041234.1:6232590-6235735 GCF_002837175.3 Physeter macrocephalus
AACCCGGTTCCCCTGCATCGGCAGGCGGACGCGCAACCACTGCGCCACCAGGGAAGCCCTTAACATCTTTAACGCTTTAGTTTGAAAAAGCAATACATACTCATTATTTAATAGTTATACAATATAGGAAAGGATAAATAAAAATAAAAATCTGTTAATTCTATAGCTGATTTTTTGGTATATTTCATGTGCATTTATATGGTACTCTGTAAAAAAAATAGTTTTCAAGTTTCCACCTTTTCTATAATCTCTCTCTTTTATTACTTAATCATTTAAATTAAATTTGCTAGAGTCAACTTTGTTTTTATCTTTTAAAACTCACATGACTTATTTGCATTTTAACATATAATAGCATTTGATATGTTTTAGTTAGTGCTCAGTATACATAAATCACTTAGGTTCTTAATGTAATATACCTGTGTGGTTGCTTAAAATTGAAAACATTAACTCTAGTTTACTGCACACTTTGCCTATGTTTCACTGCAGTCACAAACCTCGTTCTCTCTTGAGGGTAAAGATAGAACATATCCACAAGTCCATGTATATTTGTAGAGGAGAAGGAGCAAAGTAGTAGCCAACTCCAGAACAGGTGCTTTGAGAAAGAGCACCTACCTCAGTCAGTATAATTATCATTAGGTGTATTTTATCACAAATAATTTTATTTATTTATTTATTTATTTGGCTGCATCGGGTCTTAGTTGCGGTGCGTGGGCTTCTCTCTAGTTGTGGCACATGGGCTCAGTAGTTGCAGCCTGCGGCCTCTCTAGTTGTGGCGAGCGGGCTCTGTAGCCCGCAGCACGTGGGATCTTAGCTCCCCCACCAGGGATCGAACCTGCGTCCCCTGCATTGGAAGGTGGATTCTTAACTATTGGACCGCCAGGGAAGTCCCTATCACAAATAATGTTAACTTAGTGTCCCTTCCTATTCTCCTTTTTCTTTTCCGATGCTGTTGACTCTGAAAGGGGCTGTTCACACATTATTAGGCCAGGGAGGAGCGTGAGGATGTCATGCACTGTTCTACGAAAAGTAGCCGATGAAGCTAAAACTACTTTTGTTATTTTTAAAAAGTCTAAAAGTAAACAGCTTTATTTAATTTGAACATTGTTTCATTTTGTGCTCTGATATACTAGCAACTCATAGCTGTTCACAACTATTATCTGGCTGACTTCCCTTGGATATAATCCTGGCACCTCAATCCCCACGAATACATCATCACTTCCGGCCAGCAGACTCCTCATGGAGTGATTCCTCTCTGGATGAATGGTTCCCTTAGCCAACTCAACGTACAGTCCAGAATGCTAGCGCTCATCCTTTAGTCCTCCACACTCCTCCCTCACTTCCTCATATTTCATTGGTTACCAAGGTCTGTAGATTCTACTTTTACGCTTCTCTCACAGCTATGCCGTCAGAGCCATCGCCTTTACCATAGCGCACGCATTTGTCGCTTCCCTGGGAACTGCTGGAAGTGCCTTCTTATCGCTTCTCCTCCTTCTGGTCTCACCATCAGCCTCACTCATCCAACAGCTGCTAAGGAAGCCCTCTAACATGTAACTCTGTTTATGGACACTAACATACAGCTCTAGAATGTGGGATAAAGTCAGATTCCTTTGCTTAGCACAGAAAGGCCTTCATATCTGGCCTGTCTCCCTCTCTGGCCTCATTTCCCACCACTTGCCCGTGGACATCCTTTTGTCCAGTTGTATATTTTCAGTGTCTTCCTAAAAAAAAAAAAAAAATGTAGTTTCCCGCCATGTCTTCCCATACACATTTCCCTCTGCCAGATATCTCATTCCTTGTTTTTCCCCCATCCACTTGTCCTTGTCTTTTCTGTTTTTTTTTTTTAAAATTACATTCTTCAAGCCTCAGCAGAACTATCACTTCTTTCTAAAACCTTTCTCCAACCAAGTCCATGATTTTGATGCTTCTGCACTGTGATTACTGTACCATTTGTATGATTATATCATGTCAGTTAGCACACTGTATTTTAATTGTTTGTTTACGTGCCTTTCTATTCCACTAGACTAGTGGGTCTCAAAGTGTGGTCCCCTGACCAACAGCATCAGCTTTGCCTGGGAGTTTGTTAGAAATGCAAATTTTCAGGCCTCACTCCAGATCAGAAACTCTGGGGGTGGAGCCCAGCAACTTGTGTTGGGGGAAAATCATTTACTATCTTATGATAGGGGAAGACTGGCTGGCCATAGCGGCATGCTAAGAAACATGGCAATTATTGAGAAGATGCATGAATACTGACAAATACTGTCCTCCATGCCAGCTTTTCTTAAAGTGACTGGCAACATCAAGGAAGTCCAACATGCCCCAAGGCATCTCAACACTTAATATTAATTTGCTGCTGTAACAGATTACCACAAATTTAGCGGCTTAAAACAACAAAGACTGGGCTTTCCTGGTGGTGCAGTGGTTAAGGATCCGCCTGCCAATGCAGGGGACATGGGTTCGAGCCCTGGTCCGGGAAGATCCCACATGCCGCGGAGCAACTAAGCCTGTGATCCACAACTACTGAGCCTGCGCTCTAGAGCCCGCAAGCCACAACTACTGAGCCTGCGTGCTACAACTACTGAAGCCCACGCGACTAGAGCCTGTGCTCTGCAACAAGAGAGGCCACCGCAATGAGAAGCCTGCACACCGCAACGAAGAGTAGCCCCACCTTGCTGCAACTAGAGAAAGCCCGCGCAGCAACGAAGACCCAACACAGCCAAAAATAAATAAATAAAATAAATAAATTAAACAACAACAACAAAGACTTATTATCTTACAGTTTGGAAGGCCAGAAGTCTGAAATTGGTCTCACTTGGCTAAAATCAGGGTATTGGCAGGGCTGAGTTCCTTATGGAGGCTCTAGGGGAGAATCCATTTCCTCATATTTTCTAGATTTCGAAGCTACCTGCATTCCTTGGCTTGCGGCCTCTTCCTCCATCTTCAAAGCTAGCAATGGCTGATTGAATCTTTCTCATGATGCCACCTCTCTGCTTTTGATCTTCTGCCTTCCTCTTTCCCACTTAAGGACCTGTGTGATTATATTGGGTTCACCTGGATAATCCAAGCTGATCTTATTTTTTTTTTTTTTTTTTTGCGTTATGCGGGCCTCTCACTGTTGTGGCCTCTCCCGCTGCGGAGCACAGGCTCC
>NC_041234.1:6235955-6237266 GCF_002837175.3 Physeter macrocephalus
CTCAGCGGCCATGGCTCACGGGCCCAGCTGCTCCGCGGCACGTGGGATCCTCCCGGACCGGGGCACGAACCCGTTTCCCCCGCATCGGCAGGCGGACTCTCAACCACTGCGCCACCAGGGAAGCCCAAGCTGATCTTATTTTAAGGTCAGCTGATTAGCCACCTTAATTCCACCTTGCTAAGTAACATAACATATTCAGAGATTCTAGGGATTAGGACCTGGACATTTTGGGGGTGGAGGCGTTATTCTGCCTACCATGACATTTGTTCTTGACTTCTGGAGATTTAAATAAGATTAATATTGCCTTTTACCTTAATGCATGGGCTCTTTGGAGAAATCTAGGATTTCCTTTTTTCATTGTCATTTCTTGTGAAGAAAGTGGTTTGAACGTTCTTTGATGATTTAGAGCATTTTATTGAAAAGAGACCCCTCTCCCCATGATTTATAGTTGTAAACGTAAACTGTGAACTTAACTCAAGGTTAACCAGGGAAACATGTCCCGGGTGGCAATTAGAGACCATGAGATCTATGAAAATAAGTGTGTCAATATGTTAAAAATAAATCAGATTCAAATATTTTAAAAAGAGGAATAATGTGTTACAAAATAATACATCTTTGGAGAAGGGGCAGGCAAATGCTTTTTTTAAAAAAATGCATCTCTATTGGAGTATAATTGCTTCACACTACGATGTTAGTTTCTGTTGCACAACAAAGCAAATCAGCCATAGGCATACACATGTCCCCATATCTCCTCCCTCTTGAGCCTCCCTCCCACCCTCCCTGTCCCACCCCTCTAGGTGGTCACAAAGCACTGAGCTGATCTCCCTGTGCTATGCGGATGCTTCCCACCAGCCAACTGTTTTACATTTGGTAGTGTATATACATTGATGCTACTCTCACTTTGTCCCCGCTTTGCCCTCCCACCCCATGTCATCAAGTCCATTCTCTATGTCTACCTCTTTATTCCTGCCCTGCAACTAGGTTCATCAGTACCATTTTTTTCTTTTTTAGATTCCATATATATGTGTTAGCATACGGTATTTGTTTTACTCTTTCTGACTTACTTCACTCTGTATGACAGACTGTAGGTCCGTCCACCTCACTACAAATAACTCAATTTCATTTCTTTTTATGGCTGAGTAATATTCCATTGTGTATATGTGCCACATCTTCTTTATCCATTCATCTGTTGATGGACACTTAGGTTGCTTCCATGTCCTGGCTATTGTAAATAGAGCTGCAATGAACATTTTGGTACATGACTCTTTTTGAATTATGGTTCTCTCAGGGTATATGCCCAGTAGTGGGATT
>NC_041234.1:6237893-6241246 GCF_002837175.3 Physeter macrocephalus
TGTTTATGGTTTCCTTTGCTGTGCAAAAGCTTTTAAGTTTAATTAAGTCCCATTTGTTTATTTTTGTTTTTATTTTCGTTACTCTAGGAGTTGGGTCAAAAAAGATCTTGCTGTGGTTTATCTCAAAGAGTGTTTTTCCTATGTTTTCCTCTAAGAGTTTTATAGTGCCTGGTCTTACATTTAAGTCTTTAATCCATTTGGAGTTTTTTTGTGTATGGTGTTAGGGAGTGTTCTAATTTCATTCTTTTACATGTAGCTGTCCAGTTTCCCCAGCACCACTTATTTAGGAGGCTGTCTTTTCTCTATTGCTTGTTCTTGTCTCCTCTGTCATAAATTAGGTGCCCATATGTGCGTGGGTTTATCTCTGGGCATTCTATCCTGTACCATTGATCTATATTTCTGTTTTTGTGCCGGTACCATACTGTCTTGATTACTGTAGCCTTGTAGTATAGTCTGAAGTCAGGGAGCCTGATTCCTCCAGCTCCATTTTTCTTTCTCAGGATTGCTTTGGCTGTTCAGGGTCTTTTGGGTTTCCATACAAATTGTAAGATTTTTTTGTTCTAGTTCTGTGAAAAATTGCCATTGGTAGTTTGATAGGGATTGCACTGAATCTGTAGATTGCTTTAGGTAGTATAGTCATTTTCACAATATTGATTCTTCCCATCTAAGAACATGGTATATTTCTCCATCTGTTTATGTCATTTTTGGTTTCCTTCGTCAGTGTTTTATAGTTTTCTGAGTACAAGTCTTTTGCCTCCTTAGGCAGGTTTACTCCTAGGTATTTTATTCTTTTTGTTTCAGTTGTAAATGGGAGTGTTTCCTTAATTTCTCTTTCTGATTTTTCGTTGTTGGTGGCTGTTCAGGGTCTTTTGGGTTTCCATACAAATTGTAAGATTTTTTTGTTCTAGTTCTGTGAAAAATTGCCATTGGTAGTTTGATAGGGATTGCACTGACTCTGTAGATTGCTTTAGGTAGTATAGTCATTTTCATAATATTGATTCTTCCCATCTAAGAACATGGTATATTTCTCCATCTGTTTATGTCATTTTTGAGCAAATAATGACAGTTTTACTTCTTCTTCTCCGGTTTGGATTCCTTTTCTTTCTTTTTCTTCTCTGATTGCCATGGCTAGGACTTCCAAAGCTATGTTGAATAAGCGTGGCGAGAGTGGACGTCCTTGTCTTGTTCCTGATCCAAGTGGAAATGCTTTCAGTTTTTCACCATTGAGTATGATGCTTGCTGTGGGTTTGTCATATATGGCCTTTATTATGTTGAGGTAGGTTCCATCTGTGCCCATTTCCTGGAGAGTTTTTGTCATAAATGGGTGTTGAGTTTTTTCAAAAGCTTTTTCTGCATCTATTGAGATGATCGTATGGTTTTTATTCTTCAATTTGTTAATATGGTGTATCACATTGATTGATTTGAATATATTGAAGAATCCTTGCATCCCTGGGATAAATCCCACTTGACCGTGGTGTATGATCCTTTTAATATGTTGTTGGATTCTGTTTGCTAGTATTCGGTGTTTGCTCTTCTCTAAATGTTTGATAGAATTCGCTTGTGAAGCCATCTGGTCCTGGACTTTTCTTTGTTGGAAGATTTTAAATTATGGTTTCAATTTTATTACTTGTGATAGGTCTGTTTATATTTTCTAATTCTTCCTGGTTCAGTCTTGGAAAATTGTACCTTTCCAAGAATTTGTCCATTTTTTTGTGGTTGTCCATTTTCTTGGCATATAGTTGTTTGTAGTAGTCTCTTATAATCCTTTGTAGTTCTGCAGTGCCAGTTGTGATTTCTCCTTTCTAATTTTATTGATTTGCATCCTCTCCCTTTTTTCTTGATGAGTCTGGCTAAGGGTTTGTCAATTTTGTTTACCTTCTCAAAGAACCAGCTTTTAGTTTATTGATCTTTGCTATTGTTTTCTTCATTTCTATTTCATTTATTTCTGCTCTGATCTGTATGATTTCTTTCCTTCTACTGACTTTGGGTTTTCTTTATTCTTCTTTCTCTAGTTGTTTTAAGTGTAGGGTTAGATTGTTTATTTGAGATTTTTCTTGTTTCTTGAGATGAGATTGAATTGCTAGAAACTTCCCTCTTAGAACTGCTTTTGCTGCGTCCCATAGGTTTTGGATTGTCGTGTTTTCATTGTCATTTGTTTCTATGTATTTTTAAATTTCTTCTTTGATTTCTTCAGTGATCTCTTGGTCATTTAGCAGCACATTGTTTAGCCTCCATGTATTTGTGTTTTTTACAGTTTTTTTCCTATAATTGATTTCCAGTCTCATAGCGTTGTGGTCAGAAAAGATGCTTGGTACGATTTTAATTTTCTTAAATTTTTCTGAGGCTTGATTTGTGAACCAAGATGTGATCTATCCTGGAGAATGTTCCATGTACACTTGAGAAGAACGTGTATTCTGCCACTTTTGGGTGGAATTTTCTATAAATATCAAGTAGATCTATCGGGTCTCTTGTGTCATTTAAAGCTTGTGTTTCCTTATTTATTTTCTGTTTGGATGATCTGTCCATTGGTGTAAGTGGGGTGTTAAAGTCCCCTGTTATTATTGTGTTACTGTCGATTTCTCCTTTCATGGTTGTTAGCATTTGCCTTATGTATTGAGGTGCTCCTATGCTGGGTGCATAAACATTTATAATTGTTATATCTTCTTTTTGGGTTGATCCCTTGATCATTATGTAGTGTCCCTCCTTATCTCTTATAAAAGTCTTTATTTTAAAGTCTATTTTATTTGATATGAGTATTGCTGCTCCAGCTTTCTTTTGATTTCCATGTGAATGGAATATCTTTTTCCATCCCTTCACTTTCAGTCTGTATGTGTCCCTAGGTCTGAAGTGGGTTTCTTGTAGACAGCATATATATGGGTCTTGTTTTTGTATCCATTCAGCCAGTCTGAGTCTTTTGGTTGGGGCATTTAATCCATTTACATTCAAGGTTATTATCGAAATGTATGTTCCTATTACCATTTTCTTAATTGTTTTGGGTTTGTTTTTGTAGTTCTTTTCCTTCTCTTGTGTTTCCTGCCTAGTGAGGCTTGATTTGTGAACCAAGATGTGATCTATCCTGGAGAATGTTCCATGTACACTTGAGAAGAACGTGTATTCTGCCACTTTTGGGTGGAATTTTCTATAAATATCAAGTAGATCTATCGGGTCTCTTGTGTCATTTAAAGCTTGTGTTTCCTTATTTATTTTCTGTTTGGATGATCTGTCCATTGGTGTAAGTGGGGTGTTAAAGTCCCCTGTTATTATTGTGTTACTGTCGATTTCTCCTTTCATGGTTGTTAGCATTTGCCTTATGTATTGAGGTGCTCCTATGCTGGGTGCATAAACATTTATAA
>NC_041234.1:6241318-6288937 GCF_002837175.3 Physeter macrocephalus
CCTTTCCCATGTTAGGGAAGTTTTCCACTATAATCTCTTCAAATATTTTCTCAGACCCTTTCTTTTTCTCTTCTTCTTCTGGGACCCCTGTCATTTGAATGTTGGTGCGTTTAGTGTTGTCCCAGAGGTCTCTGAGATTGTCTTCAATTCTTTTCATTCTTTTTTCTTTATTCTGCTCTTCGGCAGTTATTTCCACCATTTTGTCTTCCAGCTCACTGGAAGACACTCTTCTGCCTCCGTTATTCTGTTATTGATTCGTTCCAGTGTATTTTTCATTTCAGTTATTGTGTTGTTCATCTCTGTTTGTTTGTTCTTTAGTTCTTCTAGTTGTTTGTTAAACATTTCTTGTATTTTCTCAATCCATGCTACCATTCCGAGAGTCTGGATCATCTTTACTGTCATTACTCTGAATTCATTTTCAGGTAGATTGCCTATTTCCTCTTCATTTATTTGGTCTTTTAGGTTTTTGCCTTGCTCCTTCATCTGTGCCATATTTCTTTGCTGTCTCATTCATTTTTTTTTTTTATTAGTGGCATTGTGTTCCTGTTTTACTGGTTGTTTGGCCTGAGGATTGCAACACTGGAGTTTGTTGTAAGCTCTTGGGTAAAGCTGGGTCTTGGTGCTGAGATGAGGAACTCTGTGAGACTTCACTCCGATGAATATTCCTTGCTCCTTCATCTGTGACATATTTCTTTGCTGTCTCATTCATTTTTTTTTTTTATTAGTGGCATTGTGTTCCTGTTTTACTGGTTGTTTGGCCTGAGGATTGCAACACTGGAGTTTGTTGTAAGCTCTTGGGTAAAGCTGGGTCTTGGTGCTGAGATGAGGAACTCTGTGAGACTTCACTCCGATGAATATTCCCTGGGGTCTGACGTTCTCTGTTAGTCCAGTGGTTTGGACTTGGAGTTCCCACTGCAGGAGCTTCCACCTGACCCCGGGCTCACCAATCAAGATCCCGCAAGCTGCGTGGGGCAGCAAAAAAAAAAAAAAAAAGGACAGTAACAAAGTAAAAGTAAAATTAGACTAGGAAACTAACAGATATGTTAGAAAGAATGTAAAAATAAAAATATAGGTGAATCATGAGAGGGGTGGGATAGGGAGGGTGGGACGGAGGGAGACGCAAGAGGGAAGAGATATGGGAACATATGTATATGTATAACTGATTCACTTTGTTGTAAAGGAGAAACTAACACACTATCGTAAAACAGTTATACTCCAATAAAGATGTTAAAAAATATATATATATATATAGGTGAATCAACAACCGGAAGGTACATCAGTACCAGAATAGTAAAAAAAGAGGAGGTGAGAAAAGAAAAAAAAAAGGGCAGTGGGGGAGGGGAGGCCTTGGCTGTGGAGGGCGGGCCTAAGCAAGGGCGAGGTTTGGGTGGTGGGTGGGGCCAGT
This sequence comes from Physeter macrocephalus, assembly GCF_002837175.3. NCBI lineage: Eukaryota > Metazoa > Chordata > Mammalia > Artiodactyla > Physeteridae > Physeter > Physeter macrocephalus. The sequence continues at coordinate 6,242,724 of NC_041234.1, forward strand.
GCTCAGGACCCACAGGGCTGGAAAAGGCCCTGGGGCTTTGGCTGGGTGAGGCTTAGGCTCAAGGAACAGAAGGGGCCCAGGCGTGCCCCCCACCCCTGGTCTCAGAGGGCAGGGGACCTCACCTGGGAGCCCAGCAGGCTTCCTGGGCTCGAATGGGCGTGGCAAATGCCCTCCTGTCCTCTCCTGCTCCTCAGTCTGGGGTCTGGGATGGCCGCTCGCGCCTGCCTCTCCTGATCTTCTGGGCCTCCCTCCTCTGCCTCCAAGACCAGTGCGGGCGGTGCGGGGAGGGAAGGGGGGCCCTTGGAGGGCAGGGGACCAGCCTGGGAGCTCAGCAGGCTCCCCGTGCCCGAGTGGGCGGGGCAGTCACCCTCTGCTCCTCTCCTGCTCCTCCTGCACGGCCCCTCCCACCTGCCTCTCCTGGTCTCCCCGGCCTCCCTCCTATACCCCCAGGACTCATGAGGCCTGGGGCTTTGGAGGGCGGGGAACCGGCTTGGGAGCTCAGTGAGCTCCCCGGCCCGAGTGGGCCAGGTGATAGCCCTCCGCTCCTCTCCCGCTCTTCCTGGAGCGTCCCTCCCACCTGCCTCTCCTGATCTCCCCGGCCTCAGGGGCCCCAATCTTGTCTGGCCTAAACTTCTCCTCCCACCTCGGTCGCCCTACGTCCTACCGGTGCACTCTGGAGTTCCTCCCATCTCCTTGGGGGTCACAGTTCCCCACCACCGGCCAGCAGGCGCCCTAGTTTGTCAAATGCTTTTTAAAATTTTTCTCAAGACCTGGTTTTAGCTCAAACTTGCCAAGTCTTTTTCTTTTCCTGCCTGAAGATAGGTCTGCAGAACCCCTGCAGACACAGTTGTAGGATGCTTTGTCCTGCAGGCACTTGGCAGAGGGTATTATAGAGCTCATTTATACTGCATAATAGTTATAACCTTCATGTCTTTCACTTGGACAGATCTGTGCACTAGCAAATAGCGATGGAAACAGAGCAGTAGAAATGTATTTGATGAAGGCTGTGAATTTTAAATATTGAACTTTGATAAGTTACTATTTGGAAAGTGAGAATACTTTTCAAGTACAATATGTATCACCTCTGACATAAGGGCGGGACCAGTCTGACATGGACCAGTTTGGACCAGCATTGGGCAGTACAGAAATGTATTTGTGGACAATGCACCAGTAACATGGTGATAGAGGAAGTGAATTGCAGAAGCAGATGGGAAGTGTTTTCATCCATTTCCTTGTGAGAAAGAATTGGTAGTTAAACCAGAATCTCTCTGAACCTCTCTGTGACTATTCACACCCAATAGCTATAGTTGCTTGTTTATAGGATATGGGATATGATTATATATAGGATATGATTATGGATATGGATATGATTATGGATTATAGGATATGATTAATTGTTAACCAAGCTGAGTTTATCCTGTATTGTGAATTCGGTACTTAATTTTTAAAATCTTTACAAATCCTGAATTGAAAGCCACCCCCCCCCAATATTGTTACGAGAGCAATGTGTACTAGTTAGGACCCACCTGACATTTCTGGTCACCACCTTACATGAAAATGGAAAGACCTGGGAAACAGCACCTTGGGCCATTGAAATGGTCCAGAACAAAATTTCCCTCAGTTTAAGTATGGTGGCGGTGGCAAGGATTGTGATTCTTTAGCTCGTGAAAGAGAAGTTGTGAGAAATTACCTGGGCAATCTAAGTATAAAACCACCAATGTTTTGCTCATGTGTGTTTTATTTTAGGACAATATGTTGTTTTGTTCTGATCTTGGATAACCTTTTGGCTTGGCTTCGCATGTATCGTTAGAAGCGCACACAATCACCCAGATCATTATAATTGCAGACATTTAGGAGCCATGGTTATGGATTCACTCTGGAAGTGGAATGCGTCTGTCGTAACGCACCCAACAACTACCTGGCCACCTAGGAGGTGTTACCTTGAATTATACTCTTGGGACACCCGGTTATTCAGGAACATAGATCAGGAGAGCAGTACAGGAGGACACTGATATTCAGCATTCCTTAACCCTTTAATAAAGGGAATTTGTAGGATGTGTTGTCTTTTAAGAGACCAGCTTTCATCCCCTTTGTTCATGACTCCGCCTTAGAGAAGTTCACACTTTTAAGAAATGATGTTGTTCCCTCCCAGGCTCCAAATGGAGACTTTTCAAGGCCATATTTGCTATGAGGGATATTTGTCATGGAAGTTAAGTAACTTACACTTTAATTCAAGTGTCCTCTCGGCATTGAGAATAGGTTTCTTTCTCCAGGAGGCCTGGGCAGGTTCCTGTTTTAAAGAAATTGAAAAGAAATATATTGCTTTCAGCAGCCCCCAAATCAGTACAGTTTCAAATATAGATGGGACCAAGTTTCTTGTGCTTCTTATATGGGCTGAAGGATGGTGCTGACATGAAGTCCTTTGTGATCATAATACATAGACGGAAGCCATTGTGCTGTGGGGAATGAATGATTGTGGCACATCTCTCGCCATTCCAGATTCAGGTGATCAGCCCTCGTACACACCACGGTAATGATGGCCTCCCATCCATCCATCTTTAGAAACTTCCCCACAGAATATATTTAGGACCAGACCATTTAAACATCAAAATGTATTCCTTTTTCTTTGCCTTTAGAAAAACAAAATAGAGCCTCAAGGCATTGCCAGTCAGTGCTACTTTGATTAGAATAACATGTTTGATAAATAAATCCAGCCATAAGCTATAAAGTCATTTGATAGCAGGGTACCAGTGTTTTATTTATCTTCCTATCTCCCTCAGCATCTAACGGTGGCTAATACAGAAAACTAGCTCAATATACACCTGTTAAATAAGTGAATCAAAAATGTTATATACCAGTGCTACAAAGAATGTCCACTTGGTTTTAGATTTAACATGTAGATTTTTCATGCTGGGAGAAGGACCTTGATTCTTTTGTATAGTTTCTATTTCTCTGCTGCAGCTGCTTTTTATCTCTTTGAATTTGGTGAGCATGTTTGTCTGGCAACTTAACATCCTCCCTTGTTATTCTATTTTTATTTATTTTTTTCCTGCTGCTCTTAATTCACGTTGTCTTGTCTCCAGCCTGTCTGCTTTTGTTTGCATTTTAGACATTGTATTTGATAAATTGTTTGTAGAAATAGTTTGAGGCCCAAGATGATGCTATTTTCCTCCAGAGAGGATTCCCATTTGTTTCTGCCAGATGCCCAGAGGCACTAGCAATTTTGATCGCCTCTGTCCAATTTCAGGGATTGCAGGGATTAGAAGATGACCTGCAGTTCCCGCTGCAGTCCATGTACTTTCTGGTCACACTGATTTTAGGGTACAGACCTTTGGAGATCCAACCCAAAGTAAGGAAGAATGACCAATGCCTTCCCCTGCCCCAGACTTTCTTGGTGGCTCCCAGACACCAGTGTCTGTTCCTTTAGCTCCACCAGGTTGACTGAATTATTGCTTAACCTCTCAGCCCCTCCCTTGTCCCTCCAGGACCATCAGACATTCCCAGGAGTAGAGACTCTACACACAGGGTTCATTTCTCCGGGCATCCATTCTCCCCTGCATCCTGTCCAGGTAATACTTCTCCACCTTGTTAACATTGTGAGGCCTTTGGGCAGATTAAAAAAATACTTTGTTATAATTTTCTAGTGGTTCTTAGGGGGAGAGTGTGTCCAAAAATTACCTAATCCGTTAGTAGCAGAAGCAGAAGTCCATCCATCTTATTTTTGGTCATAGTTGCTTGTTTTTATATCTTTAAAAAATCCTTTATTGTTTGGTCAGTTTTATTTCTTTTTTTGTGTGTGTGAGTCTATTCTGATAATTGGAAATGAAATGTTCATATATTTGTTTTGGTGGCTAGCTTTATAATTATAACTTCACATAATGCTTTTAACCCTCCCTTTTTTCAGAACATATCTATTAATCTCTTATTTTGAGAATTGATAAAATTAGAACACTTCCTTCTCATCCCATTCTACCACTTGATTTGAGTTGATTGCATCATACTTCTTAGTGTTTATCATGACCTTAAATGTATTTCTGTTGTTTAATTTTTCAGTTTAAAGCAGTAGTATTTGGCATACAGCTATTAAAAAGGGCAGAATATAAGTAATACATATATAGAGTCAGAGAAAAAGAACAGACTGGGAAAATGTTTTAAGTAAAATATTACTTTTGAAGGTCTCATTTTTATACTGCATAAATGGCCAATTAAATTTAATTCTCTTAATATGATTATGGATCTATCTACTTCTGCTTTTAGTTCTGTCAATTTTTAGTTTCCACATTTTGAAGCTATGCTATTGGGTTCATATGGCTATAGACTTTTGATATCTTCCTGGTCATTAAACCCTTTATTGTTAGAAAATATCTTTCTTAATCTCAAATATTGCTTTTTGCCTTAAAATCTATTTTTCTGATCTTAGTATAGAAATACTAACTTTCTTTTGGTCATTGTTTGCATGGTATATCTTTTAAAAATAATTTTAATTTTAAACTTTTTGTGTCCTTATATTCAAGATGTTTCTCTTATAGGCATCATATACTTGGCATTTGAGTTTTTAATCCACTAAGACCAATTACATTTAATGCAATTACTGATATATTTGAGTTTATATTCTCCCATATTACTATATGTCTTCTAATTGATCTACCTGTTCTTGTGATCCTTTTTCTCTCCTTTCTTACCTTCCTTTGGGTAATCAATATTTCTTTATTACTCAATTTCCCCCCCTTGATTGTCTTGTTAGTTACATATCTTTTGGCTATTCATTTAATGGTTTCTGTAGAGACTGTGGCATGCTTTGATTTATTAGTTTAATGTACCTTTTTACTTTTTCCACTTCCGTGACAATGCTAGATCTTAGATGAGTTGAACTTTATTTCTTCCCTTTCTGCCTTTTGTGGTATTATTGTCATGCAACATAATTATACATATATTTTAAACTCCACAAGAAAATCTTTTGATTATTTTACGTATTTAGTACTTATTTATTTACCTTCATGTTTACCTTGTTTTTGTTCTTCACTCCTTTCTGTATTTCCATGTTTCTCTCTGAGATGATTTTCTTCCTTCCAGAAAAACTGGTTTTAGTATTTCTTGTACTGCAGGCCTGCTGGTGATGAATTCTCTCAGTGTTTGCTGTAAAAACATCTTTATTTCACTTACATTTTTTGAGGAATATTTTACTGCATGTAGAATTCGAGGTTGGCAGTTATTTTCTTTCAGTACTTTAAAAGTGTCACTTCCGTTGCCTTCTGGGTTCCATCACTTCTTTAGAGAAGCCAGCTATAGATCTTAATGTTTACCTTAACCTCTGATTTTAAAGTTTTGTCTTTATCTTTGATTTTTACAAGTTTTACTATTATGTGACTAGCTTTGGTTTTCTTGGTGTTTATCTTGTCTAGGGTATACGAAGCTTCTTGAATCTGTGGGTTGGTGCTTTTCATCAATTGGGAAGAGTCTCAGACATTACCTTTTCAAATATTGTTTCTGCCCCATTCTGTCTTTCCTTTTCTCTGCAACTGTGTGTTAGGTATTTTGCTTTTCCCATATGTGTCTTATATTCCTTTTAGTATTTTCCATTCTTTTCTTCTCTCTGGGCTTCAGTCTGTATGTTTTCTATTGACCTGTCCTCTGATCTATGAATCCTCTTTTTTGCTGTCTTTTCTCTTGCTAAATGCAATTGTTTAGTTCTTAGTTTCCAATACTGTATTTTTAAGTTTTAGGATTTTCATTTGATTCCTTTTTATAGATGCCATTTCTCTGATGATATTTTCCATCTTTTCATCCATTCTCTCTCTTTTCTGCTATTTTTCTAGAAGTTATTAATCTTAGGTATTTTAAAGTTCTTGCTTGATAATTCTTAAATCTGGATAATCTGTGGGTGTCAATGAATATTATCCATTTTCCTCTTGATTTTGGGCCTCTTCTGATAGTATTTGATTAAATGTCAGATACTGTATGAAAAGTTTTAGAGGGGCTGGATGATGTCATTTTTCCCCAGAGAGGTTTTATCTTTTTCTCTTCAGTGCAGATGGGGGTGGGGGCAGTGACTGATTATCCTAATTTAATCAGAGAAGAGGCTTCAAGAGTGTGTTGCTTTTTCTCAAGTGTCTACCAGTTGTTTCCTTCATGCTCCTCAGGTATAGCCCCCAAGGGTTCTCACTGAGAACCTGAGGTATTCTGTGAGGTGCCGCTACTGTTGTTGATCCCAAGCTCTTAGTCTCCTCCACATAGAAAAACTGTTAAGTGCAAGCCTTTGCTTTTTAGAGGCTTTCTGCTTAGCTTCTTGCCTCCTGTCTTGTGCAGCTTCAGAATTCAGCAGATATTTTGAGGGGAAAATTGGTCAAGTGTACAACTCAGATCTCTGTTCCTTCCTTCTCACTGGGATCCTAGACCATCAAAACTCTGATTGTTTCTCTGCCTTTTAGTAGAAGTCGTTTCTCTGGGAAGAGCCTGTATTCTCTGCCTGTTGTCCTATGGCTAGAATTGCCAATTGCCCTCAGGAAAAAGCAGGTCAATTTTCTGCAGCTTTCCCTTTTGTAGAGTTTTGCTTGCCTTAGCATTTCTGATGCTTTCAAGCAGACCTTCCTTCTTTCCTCCCTCCATTCCTCCTTCCTTCCTTTCTTCCTTTCATTGCTTCTTCTTTCAAATAAACTTATTTATTAATTATTCAACAAATATTTGATAAGAGAGTAGTATAATACACAACAGATACAAAGATGAAAAAGATAAAATCTCTGCTCTTAGTAGCTCATCTGTGATTATAATTATTGAAATATGAATATCTTGTACTTTATGCCCTGCATTATTTTTTATTTTGTTTTATCTTTAAGAAATAGATTTGCTAATGTTCCAAAGACTGAGTCTTTTTCTTCCAGCTTTGAGATATAATTGACATATAACACTGTGTAAGTTTAAGATGTACAACTGTGATGATTTGATTCATGTACGTATTATGAAATGATTACCACACAAAGGTTAGTTAACACTTCCATCACCTTACTAATTACTTATAATTAACTTTTTTTGTACTGAGAACATTTAAGATCTATTCTCAGCAACTTTCAAGTATATAATACAGTATTATTATTTTTTAAACACCCTTCCTTTATTTATTTATTTTGTAATTTATTTATTTTTGGCTGTGTTGGGTCTTCGTTGCTGTGTGCAGGCTTTCTCTAGTTGCAGCGAGCGGGGGCTACTCTTCGTTGTGGTGTGTGGACTTCTCATTGTGGTGGCTTCTCTTGTTGCGGAGCACAGGCTCCAGGCACGTGGGCTTCAGTAGTTGTGGCACGCGGGCTCAGTAGTTGTGGCTCGCGGGCTCTAGAGCGCACGCTCGGTAGTTGTGGCGCACAGGCTTAGTTGCTCCATGGCATGTGGGATCTTCCGGATTAGGGCTCGAACCTGTGTCCCCTGCGTTGGCAGGCAGGTTCTTAACCACTGCGCCACCAGGGAAGTCCTATCATGCAGTATTGTTAACGATAATCACCTAGCTGTACATTAGATCCCTGGAACCTATTCATCTTATAACTGAAAGTTTGTATTGTTTGACCAATATCTCCCCATTTTCCCCAACCCCCCAGCTCCTGGAAAACCACTATTCTACTCTCTGTTTCTATAAGTTTGGTTTTTTAAGATCCCACATATATGTAAGATCATGCAGTATTTGTCTTTCTCTGTCTGACTTATTTCACTTAGCGTAATGCCCTCAGAGTTCACAGTTGTTGTGACAAAAGGCTGATTTTCTTCTTTGGATTTGTATATCTACACCACGTGTTTTTTAATCCATTCTTCTTTTGATGGACACTTAGCTTGTTTCCATATCTTGGCTATTTATTGTGAATAATGCTGTAATGAACATGGGGTGCAGATACCTGTTTGAGATAGTGATACCATTTCCTCATATATGTACCCCAGAAGTGAGATTGCTAGATCATATGTTAGTTATATTTTTAATTTTTTGAGGAGCCTTCATACTGTTTTCCATAGTGGCTGTACCAATTTACATTCCCACCAACAGACACAAGGGTTCCCTTTTGTCCACATCCTCACCAACACTTGTTATCCAAGAACTAAGTCTTGAATGGATCAGTTCTGATAATGACATTTTCAAGTTTGTTTCCTATATGTCTCCTTTATTTCATCTTTTTCTTTCCTTTAGTTTTTCATGGAGTTATTTTTGCCTTTTTCTTAAGATGGAACTGATCTGGCACATTTGATTTATTTATCTCATTGTGAACTTCCTGTATTATAATCACTTTCATTCCTACTAAATGGTAACAACCTACACCCATAGTTATAAGAGCTAACACTTACAAGCTACCTGCCATGAATTATTCTAAGTACTTCACGTACATTAACTCAGTTAATCACCACAACATAATTTATGAGGTACGTACGATTATTATCCCTATTTTATAGCTGAGGGAACTTGGGCACAGAAATATTGCACAAATTGTCCAGAGTTACATAGCTGATAAGTGGTAGGGTTGGGATTCAGACTTCAACAGTCTAGCTTCAGAGGCCAAGCAGTTAATCTTGCTGATACCACTTTACCTCTTCCAATGATTCCTACTCTCAAATTCTTCTGTCTGACTGCAGTATCCTAACTTTACACCCCAAGCACCAAGATTTGGTTTTCAGCCCCTTCATCTGGTATAAGTCTAGTTACTCTCCCTAAGGTCCTCTCACCTCCTAACCCAGCCTGAATCTTAGGTTATCTTATGTTATGAATCAGTTTTCTGGGTTCCTTGATCATCAGCCCTCTCAAAGCCCAACCCTTTGCCCAAACTGCTTTATGTGTATTTTTTCATAATCCTGGGCCTCTGGGCCCCTGGGCCCCTGGGCCCCATTGGAGGTAGTTGCGAGTGTACCTAGGTGAGCCTCATTGCAAATGATGCTTGTCAACCCCAGGTAGGTCCTTCTTACTCTAACCATTCTTTATGTTTTCCTCTGTGTGCTCACTTTCCCATTTCCCCACTGTGACTTTCTAAACATTTGTTTTTCTCATTGAATTTTCTGCCCAGCTCTGCCACCTACCATTTAAGCAGATAACCTCAGCATCTATGCCCTGACGGGAAAAAGTCAGAACTGAGCTTTCTAAACTCCTTTTCCTCCTCCAGAAAACTCATCTGTAGTGTCATCCATTTTTTCTTCTTCTTCTCTCCTGTATTAATTCGTTTTCTTGCTCACTCCCTTTTTTAAAAAATCATTCATTCATTCATTCATTCATTATTTTTGGCTTCGTTGGGTCTTCATTGCTGCGTGCGGGCTTTCTCTAGTTGCGGCGAGCAGGGGCTACTCTTCGTTGAGGTGCGCGGGCTTCTCATTGTGGTGGCTTCTCTTATTGCGGAGCACGGGCTCTAGGTGCACGGGCTTCAGTAGTTGTGGCATGTGGGCTCAGCTGTGGCTCGTGGGCTCTAGAGCGCAGGCTCAGTAGGTGTGGCGCACGGGCTTAGTGGCTCCGCGGCACGTGGGATCTTCCCGGACCAGGGCTGGAACCCGTGTCCCCTGAATTGGCAGGCAGATTCTTAACCACTGTGCCACCAGGGAAGTCCTCCTTTCTTTCCTTCCTTCCACGAATATCTGTTAAATATCTACTATATGCCAGGCACTGTTCTAGTTTCTGTGGATGCCACAGTGAATATGACAGAATTCCTGCTCTCTTGCAGCCCACATTCTAGTGGGGGAGACACGTGAGAAACAAGTCAATGTATATCATGTCAGAAAATGATCAACACTTTGAAAATAAATGAAGTGGAGTAAAGGAGCTAGAGAATTGTGGAGGGAGGGTGCTTCATTTTTATATTTGATAATCAGGGAGAGCCTTCTCTGAGTAAGTCCTAAAGGTAGGGTTGCCAGATTTAACAAATACAATTACAGGGTGTCCAGTTAAATTCAAATATCAGATAAACAACTTAAGAATTTTTTAGTATGAGTATGTCTCATGCAGTACTGCAACTTATTCATTGTTTATCCATAATTAAAGTGTAACTGCACATCCTGAATTTTATCTGGCAACCCTATGAATGAACTGTGGTGATAAACCATGCACGTATCTGGGGGAAGAGGTTTCAGGCAGAGGGAGTGTCTTCGGGATATTAATTTTATGTCTGTAATGTCTCAGGCACTGGGGATACAAACAAATCATGAAGACAACGTTTTGCCTCCTAACTGGTCTAGCTGTGTCACTCACCTCTCTCCTCTAGTCTACCCTGCATAAGGCAGCCAGAGTGAGCCTTTAAAAATATAAATCATGTCCTTTCTCTGCTCAAAACCCTCTAATGGCTTTCCTTCTCAGAGTAAAAGCCAGAGTTTGTAAAATGGCCTTCAAAGACCTAGGTCAGTGGTTCTCATATTTTGCCACCCATCAGTTACCTGGGGATCTGATGCCTGGGTCGCACCCCCAGATTTGGATTAAACTTGTTTGTGATGCAGGCTGGCATTCAGGATTTTTCAAAGCATCCCATGCGATTGCATTGTGCCCTGGACTTTGAGATCCCCTCGCACCCCACTCCCCCACACCCTCCACCCCTGCGTTACATGACCTCACCATCCTGCTACTTCTTGGACCTTAGCTCAGACAGCTCCCCGCTTTCTCTGTCCAGTCCAGCCCCACTGGCCACGCCACTGGCCTCCACTCTCTTCCTCACACTCTTCAGTGATGCTCCTCCTGCCTCAAGGCTTTTATTTTCGCTATCTCCTTTGTCTGGAATGCTCCTTCCAGGATATCCATATGACCCCTTCCTCCACTTTCATCAGGTCTCTGCTCAAGTGTCAGATTATCAGCAAAGCCTTCCCTGATCATCGTCATCCTCCACTCTGGTGCCCTCATCTCTTGTTTCCTGCTCTCATGGCTGCCTTTCCTCTTATGTATGTCTTTATTTATGCCTGTCTCCCTCCAACTCCACCATAAGCTCTGTGAGGGCACTTGGTTCACGACTTTAGCGCCTAGAACAGTGTCTGACATGTAGGTTGAACTCAACAAGTATAGGTTCATGGAGGAGTTGAGTCTCGTGGGGAAATTTAGACCCGTAAACAGCTGGGTTTTGGGGGTTTTTTTTTGCCGCACCACGTGGCATGCGGGATCTTAGTTCCCTGGCCAGGGATGGAACCCGCGCCCCCTGAAGTAGAAGCGGAGTCCCAACCACTGGACCGCCAGGGAAGTCCCATAAACAGCTAATTATAATACAATAGGATAAATTATTATTAGTTTTAAACAGAATTCCGTAGTGAATATAATACTATTGATTCCTGACTCCATCCCCTTTCTCTCCCTTGAGGATGTCATTTTCCAAGTTTATCATTAAACATCTCACTTTCTGCAGTCTCCATACCCTTAGTCTACAAACCCACTCAAGCCCTCCTCTTCCTCCAACTCCCCATTTAGTGACTGCTTAGGGTGCGCTAGGCATTATATTAAGCACATTATAAAGACCATCTCATTTAACTCTCACAACAATCCCAGTGTAGGAATTAGTATTAACCATATTTTACAGATGAAGAGACTGAAGCACAGAGAAGTTAGGAAAATTCCTGAAAACGCCTGGGAGTTCGTGCATGGGAGCGACCCTCAACTAAGATGGCGAGGGGTTGGGGGATAAATACCTCAGCTTCCTTGCCGCCATTCAGACGATTCTGAATTGTGTTCCATACTCTTTCTAGAGGGTTTCCAGTGGGATTGTGCCCCAGTTTCCCATAGCAATAACCGGTTCATTAATCTATTGTTGGCTCCTTTCCCTTTTCTGCCTACCTGGAATCCTCTCCCAAAAAATCTACTCATACCCAAATCCTTGACTCAGGATCTGCTTCTGGGAGATCCCAAATGGATAGAACATCATGCATTTTCCTCTAAGGAACAGAACAAAGTCCCCAGACAACCTCCAGCTCCTTCTCAGTTGCTACTTGAATTGGGGAGACTAAGCTGACCTGTAGAGACCTTCTCCTTATGCCTTGCAACTGCCTAAACACTTCCCCACGCACATCAACCTTGCTTTTGACCACTGAGTTTCTAGATGTTTTTACAAACTTCCTTTTATAACTGTTTGAAAATCACTTTTGGTACATTTGATCATATTAACCACCCATTTGATTCACAGAGATGGATGGAAATTTTGGCTTGACCAGTCTGTGATCCAGGAATATTGTTGCCTAGGTAACAACCCATGTGGGTGTGGAATTAAGGATAATAAGGCCTAATGCTGCATATGGAAATAGAACAGAGTGCCTGGTAGAAGGAGGTGCATTAGATTTCTCAAGCAACTTGAGATGCCATTTTGTTCACTGGAAGAGGCCATTTTCTGAGCAGTTAGAGGAGTAAATGACTCAGTAAGAGGTGCTGTTGACAGTAGGGATTTCTGTAAGGGGATCTTCCATCACCTCACTCCACCTTCTTTCAGTTCAATGTAGTCATGAGGGAAGCTATGATATATATATACACATATATAGGATATGTGTTTAGGGAACACATATGTGTATAGGGAAAATACAAATATCTGAGACAGAAAGATAAACACAACCAGGCCCTGCTTGAGTAGGTTATTCCTTCATGCCCCATTGCATGGAAAGGATTTCTGTATAAAGGCAAATAGTTGAAATCTTAATTCTGTCTCTCTGCCCAGGGATAGCAGTCGAATCAATATTCTGCGCCTCTAGGAGGAAATAGAGTGCATTTACACTGTGGACTCAGCTAAATGTGTATACATATTAGAATTTGTTGAGCTTCCTGGCCCTGGTGGCACAAAACAAGCACCGTATTGCTTCCTGCTTCTCAGCCAGCTTGAAGCGTGAAGTAAGAAGATTCGTTCAGCCAAGTCCGCACCCCAGAACTCTTCTGGCTGTTTCATTTGCTCACCTACCTTTAAAGGTGCTGGTATAACAGCAAGCACCCCACGTGGGATTCCTTCACACTGAAACAGCATGGAACTGGATTTTGTGGAAGATTGCTGTCTTCCAGAGACTTTCAAGCATCCCTTGAGAACCTAGGTGTTGGTTCTGCAATCTCAAGAAATCGTAAGCAAACAGGTCCAGGGATTTAAGTTTTAGAGATAGCATCTCTTTATATATAATAAGGATTTTGATTATGACTTCAGAGCTTTGATAATGCTCTCATCAGTTCAGGGCTTTTGTATCTAAAGTCATCATTTATGACCTTCTTAATCACATTCAGCCTCTCCATTAACCTTGCCTAGAGAGCAAACTGTAAAACCTATCTCTGTATCTTTTCTGACTGTCTTAATTTGCATGCTGTTGCCTTACATACAAGTTCTTACTGTGGTGCATTGCAAAGATTCTTCAGGATAATCACCAATAAATGTGCTGACATTATAAGGAAATGATATGGTCCAGTTAAAGAAACTTTCCATTTAGAGGAAAATTGTATGCATGGCAACATTTTATTTGTGTTAATTGTTTGATGGAAATTTTTAATAAAGTATTTCTCTCCTTTTTGATTCCTTCACTTGAGAATTCTGAACATGGTCCAGATGTTTTGGGTGAGTTAGGATCACCATGACTAGCTGTGGTGGTGCTGAGTCTTCAGGCCCTACTAATGTCATTAAGGGGCTTTGATCCCTTAAATGGCCTGCCATTACTGTATCTTTTGAATACTAACTTGGGTTTCCCTTTTTAAGTTATTGTGTCTTTTCTCTCCCAGTGAGTGTGTCTCTTTCTACCAGTCTCCCCTTCAAACTTGCAGCCATTCTTCTTCTTCTTCTTCTTGTTCCTCTTCTTGTTCTTGTTCTTCTTCTTCTCCTGCTCCCCCTCCTCCTCCCCCTCCTTCTTTCTCCTTCTCCTCCCCCTCCCCTCCCCCTCCCCCTCCCCTCCCCCTCCTCCTTTCTCCTTTTCCTTCTCCTTCTCCTTCTTCTTCTTTCTTCTTCTTCTTTCTCTTTTAATATGGCACCCAGATAACCAAGTTTGTGGGAACAGCAATGTCAAGTTAGAATACACAAATTCTGAATGAGGACCTGAATGAGGCTCTTTTCTGTGAGTAAAGTGTATGAGCTTTACGCATGAACTTGACACCATCTATTTTGATTGCTCAGGGGTTTTTTTTCCTTGTAATTTCCTATTTCTGTGTAGTTGAATTGGCTAGATAGGTAATTACAAGAGATATTCTTTGTGTGTGTGTGTGTGTGTGTGTGTGTGTGTGTATGTGTGTGTGTGTTTGTACCTCCCTCATACATTATTTACTTTGAATTTAGCGACTGCAGCAGCATTTCTTTCTGGTGCTCCAGTTGTTGGCTCTCAATTACATTTCCCTCTCTCTCAAGCATTAATGCTCACCAAGCCCTCCATGTCTAGCTCACTAAGTGGGTAGCTTCTATGCTTCTGACTGGAATGTTAGAGAGTGTAGCTGACAGGGTATTGTATGGTAGGGTAGGCTAACATTTAAAAAAAATTGAAGTATAGTTGATTTACAATGTTGTGTTAGTTTCTGGTGTACAGCACAGTGATTCAATTATATATGTATATATATATACATATTCTTTTTCATATTCTTTTCCATTATGGTTTATTACAGGATATTGAATATAGTTCCCTGTGCTATACAATAGGACCTAGTTGTTTATCTATTTTATATATGGTAGTTTGTAGCTAGTTATCCCAAACTCCTAATTTATCCCTCCCTTCTTTCTCTTTTGGTAACCATAAGTTTGTTTTCTATGTCTGTGAATCTGTTTCTGTTTTGTAAATAAGTTCATTTGTGTCATATTTTAGATTCCACGTATAAGTGATACCATATGATGTTTGTCTTTCTCTTTCTGACTTATTTCACTGAGTGTGATCATCTCTAGGTCCATCCATGTTGCTGCAAATGGCATTATTTCATTCTTTTTTATGGCTGAGTAGTATTCCATTGTGTATATATACCACATCGTCTTTATTCATTCATCTGTCGATGGACATTCAGGTTGCTTCCATGTCTTGCCTATTGTAAATAGTTAGGCTAACATTTTGCAGATGTTCGTTGTCGCATTGGCAGACTCACCTGAGAGTAGGAGATGAATGTAATGGACTTTCTGTTTGAGTTTTCAGGCCCTGTTTGTCTTCAGGGCCCAAGCAATTTTGGGGGTTTCTCTTGGGCAAGGAACTCCCCCAAAAAGGTTGAGCCCCGGAGGCAAACATGGCCCTAAAACCCAACTGGAGAGTCCATTACAATCACCCGTACTTGTTCTTATGTGTACATTTCTGCTTTTCAGTTTCTTTGTTTGCTTAAGTCAAGCCTGTGTCTTTAGAGAAGTGGAATTTTATATAAAAGACTTCAGAGTTGTTCTCCAACGAGCATTATATAGATGGTGACACAGGAGCTCTGAGATGAATGATCCAATGAAGTTCTAACCCCTAGTTAGTAGTGATGGAGATGTGACAGAACTGGGTCCCCAGATTAGTTTTGTTATCTAGTGTTTTCAGTACTTTAGTCACACTGGCTCTTCCTTTTGAACTTTAGGTATTGCAGAGGCAGAAACACACTTGCAGAGTGAAGGCCGGCTTTATTGTGATGAGTTCCTCATCAGCTCTGAAATGGTGGGAAGGCTCACATTCACCACAGTGTGAATTCCTAATTTATTTAGTCAAGGATGGGAAACTTCCCAGAAGAGAGAGGGCTTCAGGGATAGAAAGGAGACCTCAGCAGAGCATCCTTTGATACTTTTGATCCTAAGATAAGGTTTGGTCTTGCTGGCCTGGGAGAGCTTCATTTTGTGCTATGACTGCGTATTTTATAATCGGCTAACGTGAGAATTCAGGAAGAACTTCCACAGGCAGCGTCTGTATACCGTTAACAGGAAATACGGATGAGTATCTGGGACCCTCCTGAATCTTGAATCAAACTCAGGGCCAGCAGGCTGCATCCTCACTGTGGGGGAAAGAGGATGCCAGGTCCAGCCAATGTGCATAGTGGTTGAACACCCACACTCAAGGGCTGAACTCTGAGTTTGGGACTCTTAGCTGTCACTCATATGCTGAGAGATCTCAGGAAAGTTATTTTTAACCTCTCAGCACCTCAGTTTCCCCATCTATAAGAGGAGGACGGTAATAGTACCTACTCAGAGGGTTGTTGGGAGGATTAAATGCATTGCTATTTATAAAGTACTTAGAACAGTGCAGAACAGGAGCTTGGAATGATGCAAGGAGCGTATTAAGTATTAGTTGTTACTATCATGTTTCCTTCTTTTCCAGCATCTTATTTGCCTATAAGCTTTACTTAGGGAAGATGCTCAAATTTAAATCAATAATTAGCTTTGGGAATGGATGTGTAAAAGTGCAAGTTATGAATTTGACAAATGTTCTCTTCTCTTCTGGATGTATCTCCAATTTTGTTATGAACAAATGCATAAATTAAGTACAATAAATTTATATTTCTCTAGAATGGTTATTGAAAGGGTTATGCTGATAAATTTTATATTCTACGTAGCCTTTAGAGCATAAAAAACAAAACTGAACGATTTTTATGGAGATTAGAATTTCCAGCGTACTCTTGCATATATTATTTCATTTGATTTATGATACTTTGCTACGATAGTGTTATTAGCTCCATTTTACAGGTGAGGATTTTTGAAGCTCAGAAGGTTTAAATGAATTATCTCGAACTGCCAGTGGGTCTGGTCTTGAACTCAGGTTTTCAGTCCCTGAAGCCCGTGGAAAATTCATCTACAGATAGACAATTTTCAAAGAATCTTAATATATTCCCTTCAAACCAGAACACTGTCCTTCTGTCATAATTCAGAAGCTACTGCAGGATATGTGAACACTTCGACCACCATTGTGAGCTTTTGTTGTTGTGGAACATTACCGCAAAACAGTTCTGGCCATTAGAATTTTACTGGTGATGTGCAAGCTGAATAAATGGAAGCTTTACCAGCCTAAATGATAATCTGTGTTGAGAGACTAGAAACAAAGCTGATTTTATTACTTAACCAGCCTAGTATATTTTGAGGGAGAAATGCTTCTGTAATGCGCATGTGTGTGGCTCTGCTGTAAACTTGCTGTTAGAACTGATACAGGAGATGAACGGCGGGAGAGGGTCAGAGAAGGGGAAGCGTGTGTCTGTTTAATGGAAAACTTCAAAGTCCGTAAGTCTTGTTTTTGTTTCAGAAATTGTCACACGAACCCAGTTGCTGACCCACGTGTCTAAGCCGTCTGCAAGCACAGGCTGCAAGTTGATGCTTTCAGAATTCCTCTTCATAAGATTACTGGATAAACATAATGCGATTTTCGTTTCTGTTACAAGATAATTCCAGCCGTCCTCTCCCTCCCTGATTGCAATAACAGAGCTTACTTTATCTTATTTGGGGCTCTTAAAAATGTTTCCCATACCTGTATCACTTCATAGATTATTCCAGAGAGACAGAAATTTAATTCCTGTCAGCTGAGCTCTACGAGAGTCATTCTGGTAACTGGCAGCACCAACCATTTCCCCACCAGACTGGCCTTTGCCGAGGGCTCTAAATTTAGAAACGGAATGAGATTGCCTCGGGGTTACATAAGGAGGCGAGGCAGTTATTTTTAGCACACCGTGATACCTAGAGAGCCCTGGGCTGCGATCTGATTTGTTAACCACCGGCTGCGTGAAAACGGGGTTACTGATTCTCTCCACATGCTCTTTGGGTGCTGCACCCCTCAGGACCAAATGACATTTGCAGTTCTGTTTACTTGCAGTTCCTCCTGTTTGTTTGTTTTTTCTATGCTATAAACACACTGGAAATCAATTGTGTTCCAACGCAATGGCAGTATTTTTTACTGCCCCCTTTATCTGAGGAAACTTCCCCAGTATGCATTATCATTATATTTTTATCTTTCCTCCCTCCCTCCCTCCCTCCCTCCCTCCCTCCCTCCCTCCCTCCCTCCCTCTCTCCCTCTCCTCTCTCTCTCTCTCTCTCTCTCTCTCTCTCTCTCTCTCTCTCTCTCTCTCTCTCTCTGTCTCTAAGAATGCAAAGAAGTCATTCTGGCTCCTTCCTTTCTAAGGCTGCTGTCAGAGCTGATGACGGCACATGTCTGTCTAGACCGATAAAGCTTTCTTTGTGTTTTCCTTGCCAGGCACTTGTTTTTACTTTCTTTTGCAAGGGGGTTGCTGCAGCTGATTGGGAAAAATAAAAGTGGCAAAGCAAGCATTAGGAGGCATGCTGTCATCTGGGCAGAAAATGAATGGATGCAGCAGTGGCTAGAGAGACACTCTGGACAGAGGCAGCGTTTTGCTTGTCAGTTTATCCCCATTGTTTCCCAGCCGATGTTGAAAGTCAGCATTAGCGCCTTCCGATTCTTCTAGGTTGTGTTTTAGCAGTGCAGTATATCTACTTTGGAATTTTAGTGCAGTGATAATCTCTCTTATTTATTTATTTATCTTTTTGATTGTTATTTTTGAAGGGATTGGATGGTCATATGGCTAGTTGCCTAGGAAATCTGTCTACTTAGAGTTACATTCTTTTCTGTAATCAGTGTACGTAGCTGAGGTCTTTAGCTGGTGTGTATGTGCAGAGTAAGGAAAATGTAAGAAAAATAAGTGAATGGTGCACACGAATGTGAGGGCGTTTCTAGCAATAAAATTAGAACTGCCAGCTGAAAGAGTTCACTGAGACATTGCTAAGACATGACTATTTTGCGGGGTTCTGCAAAGTATTTTGCAAGGAGCTGGATTGTACAACAGTGACCCAGGTGGCTCACTCTGGGTGTCCTGGGCAATGAGCTGGCTGGACTGGGGCCCCTCTTTCTCCCAGCAGGAGTGTCTGGGTACCCAGTAGTTACTGATAATCCTTTTTCTAGCTTCGCTCATAAAATTATTTTCTCAAAGCTAAATCTGATCATGTCTCATTTGTTAAAAAGCAAATGGGCTATAACAGTCCCTCAATAAAGATGATAACTAAGTGGCAACCAAATAAAAAGCAACTTATCTGTTTCTTATTAATAGGATTTACATAAATATGGAAACACGCTGTATAATATATGAAACGAGTCATTATGTTTCTCAGAAATGGGGAGAGAGAAAGTTCTGACAGTATTACATTTCTAACTATAATACTCGATTCAGCCGAGTCAGTGCTGTTTCTCCCAGTGGGATTGGCTGCTCCCAAGCTCAGCTTCCCATGAAACTAGTGGTTCCCATACCTGGACAAAGGTGGCTGTAGCTTCCCATGGGCCCCCAGAAGCTCCAGATACCTGCCTGTTGATGGTTCCAGGCAACTCCTGCAAATAATTGGACCCAAATCTAGACACCTTGGTGCCCAGGAGTGTGTTCGTGTTCTCTCTGACAAGACCACTTTCTCTCATATTTTCTCTAAGATTGAGCGTGAATGGGCCAGAGGCTTTTTCCTGGAATGCAAACCCATGCCCTGTCCCTGGGATACCTCTCCACTTATGCCCTCTCTTCTCTTATGACCCTGGCCTTGTAAGTTTCCACTTTCTCTCTATGTCATTCTCAGTCTTTTAACACAACAGATGATTACCGCAAGTGGACCCACGTGGCACATCAGGTGAAGAGAATGTCTGTTGTCCAGCAGGAAAGGGTCCAGTGCGCCGCCCCTGAAGTAGGAGATGCTCCTCCTGAGGATGCAGACAGGGTATTTGGAGGGCTGGCGAGCAGAGTCATTTGGGATGAGGGAAGGCCACTGGATGACCAGGGTCATCTTGAGTCACCACAGCCCCCGAGAGGGCGGGCCGGGCTGCTCAGCCCAGGAATGGCCAGGGCGTCAGTAGCTTCAGTGTGCATCTGAAGTTGATGGGGACTTGTAGAAGCTGGCCACTTGGAAATCCTGGAGTGGTGGACTCACTGAGAGAGCGGAATCCTGGGTGCTGAAGGGTGGCATCAGGTGGCTGAAGCAACCTCCCCTCCTCCCTCAAGAGTCTGAACACCCTGAGCCCTAGGGACGGAGGATGGAGAAAAAAGCCTCACCCAGGGCACTCGCTGGGCAGCTGGGGCATCCTAAACATACCACTGAGGAGGTGTTTGGAAGAGAGTGGAGTACAGATAGAAATGGAACGTTACCAGGAAGAGAATCAGGCTCCCTCCAGGCTAGCGCCTCACTCTTGGCTAGACAAATTGCCAGAAGCTTGATTGCTTGTGTCGCTCTGTAAAGCTGAATGGTGGGTAGTAGGCAGGGCCCCTACTGCAAAATAAATCGCCGCACTGAGTGTATTGGACATATCTTGTGCCCAGCCTCGTATCCTCTTGGCCCACGTATCTTCCCGAGGTGGCAAGCAGCTCTCTGCAGATGGAACCTAACAATGTCTTGCCTCAGTGAGCTGACCCAAGGGTTCCCTGCAGCCTCTGTGTTCTGAGGGTATGCGCGGACCTTAAGGGAGTTAACTCCCCTGGGAAAGTCCTTGACCGCCATATGGAATGGCAGTCAGTAGATGAATATTAGTCCGTAGGGCAGACGACCCTGAGGTGCATTCTCCACGGCCCCTCGGGGAATCTCCAGGAAGACTGAGCTGCAGTTGCTCACGGTGGTGACAGCTTAGTAACGTGCCCTTAGATTGGCTTTCCATCCTCCCCATTTCACTCTTCCCAGTATCCTCATTTCTATTCCTTGGGATCCCTTTCCAAAATAAACTCTTTATATGCAAGCCGTGTCATGAGAGCCTTGTCTCAGGTTCTGCTTTTGAGGAGAACTAAAATCAGAAGGTAGGAGTGTGCCTCTCTTACTGTAGGATGCAAGATTAGCAGAGCAGATCTTTTGGAATTCTGAATCTACTTGGAGAGAGACCAGCATTTTGGCAGAGTCCCTTTTGTGCAGGGTTTATCAGCATCAGCACTACTGACACAGACCCGGGGGCAGACCTGTCTGTTGTAGGATGATTAACAGCATCTCTGGCATTTAGCCACTAGGTGCTAAAAGCACCCCTTCCAGTTATAACAATCAAAACTGTCTCTAGGCACTACCAAATGACCCCTAGTCGCAATTCATTCCTGGTTGAGAACCCCTGCTCTAGGGGAACACAAACCCGTGCTGCGTGTCTGGCAGACTGTCCAAGTCTCAGCATGTCTCTCAGTGAATAACAGGAGGATGGGGGACTTGCGGATTCCTGTTTTCCTGACCCTGGCTTGTAAATTTCCCTTTATTCCCCCAGTAAAGCTTATTCCTTAACTCACAGCATGTGACATTGTGGAATTCATGCTGCACTCTGGTCAATGACTGACAGTGGTTCAGGAAGTGGTTTCAACAGCTTGTATGAAAGTTGGTGACCATGAAGGGATGTGTATGTATATACATGCGTATATACACATACACGCATTTGCATACTAGCTCAGGGGATGTATAGACCCCCTGAAGACGATCCATGGACATCCTAGGGTCCACAAGTCCCAGGTTAATAATAATGTGTGGGGAGAGTCTTTTCTTTTCCTAGGAAGACTTAATGAATAATAAGTTTGGATCATGAAATAGTCTGTTCCACTTGCTCAAATGAGTACATACATCTGGATTTTGAATTCCTAGATAGTGTTCCACTCAAGCAGGAGGTGCTAATCTCCTCCAACAGTTTTACTTTCATTATCACGTGGGAAAACGTCTTTCTCACCAAAGAAAACTCTTGGCCTGCCGTAGATCACCTGCCATCGAAGCCCTGTACAGCCTCAAGTCATTCTCCTGCCCTTCCTCTCTAGCTTGGGCCTTCTCCCAGAAGATGACTGATTTATTCTGAAGTGGCCTGGAAGAGTTTACTTTCATTACTATAAATACTTAACAGACTATTGAGAATTAAGTGCATTATTTGAAATGAGGAATTCAAAGATCACAGTGTGTGGCGGTGTGGGGCATGGGAGAAGGGCGGCAGGAGGGATACCTGGCAATAATCTGACATAGTGGAGGTAGGTTGCTTCGTGAGATGGAGTTTTAACCTCTCCTTAATTTTTTTCAGTTTCTGGTACAAGGAAGAAAAATCCCAGTCTTTGCCATTATGAATATAATTAACATACACATACTACTGTATATAAAATAGATAACCAGCAAGGACCTACTGTATAGCACAGGGAACTCTACTCAGTCTTCTGTAATAACCTATATGGGAAAAGAATCTGAAAAAAAGAATGTCTATATGTATACGTATAACTGAATCACTTTGCCGTACAACTGAAACTAACACAACGTTGTAAATCAACTATACTCCAAAAAAAAAAAAAAAAAAAAAAGGCTAACACTTATTGAGCACCAAGGTAAATACATTATTAGCTGTCCACCAAATATTTGTGCTTTTCCTTTCATAGTGTCATAATGTTGCTGGAAAGCAGCTGCCCAGCCAGAGACTACATTTCCCAGACCCCTTTGCATCTAGAGGGGCCGTGTGATTGAGTTCTGGCTAATTGAACGTAAATGGAATTGATATATACCATATCCAGACCTAATCCTTAGAAGCTTCCCAATAATTCCTCCACTCTGTCTCTTCTCCCATCTAATAGCTGCATGGCAACACCCAAGGTGATCTTGGAAGCCACTTGTTGAAGAAGGCAGAAGCACCTCTCTTCCCCTTGAACCTTGAGTGACTACCTTCAACCTCTGATGGGACTTCTCATTAATGAGAAATTAACCTCTCCTGTGTAAAGCCAGTGAAACTTTGGGGCTTATCTCTAACAGCACCTAGTGTTATTTCAACTAAATGAAGCACTTAAAATATGCTACACTACGTTTTTCACAGGCACTGTTTTCATTCTCATCACATCCCTGTCATATATATATTCATAAATATCTATGCCTACATTTATAGATAGGAGACATAGATAGACACGAGACATAGAGAGCTTTCCCAGCTTTCCTAATGTCACACAGCAAGTAAATGGCTGAACTTGGATTCGAACCTGGGTTGCCCATCTGCAGAACATGTGTTTCTAAGCACATGCTCATATTGTCCCAGTAGAAGTACAATTGTCACTTAGGTTTCATAACGTCTTAAAGTGAGTTCACATGTCATATTGTTTCATATTCCAAAACAGTTATAATTTTCCCCTCTCTGGGATATTGGAACATTATGTGAAGATTTTATTTTGAGACACCAAAGGTGGGGGGTGGGGGGCACAGTGCTATGGGATAGAGACTTATCTGCTGCATCCTCCACAAGACTATGCTGGTTTGTGCTTTTCATAGTGTGTACAGATACAAATCAACAGAATCATCTCACAATTCAAATGAGTGTGATAATGACTTAATTTCTTCAAAATTAAAAAATTATTAGTATTAAATTTTAATATATTTTATTTCTTTTTTATAATTGACGAATAAAAATTATATATAAGGTCTACAATGTGATGATTTGACATACCTATACATTGTGAAATGATTACCACATCAAGCTAATTAACATCCATCACCTCACATAGTTAACTTTTATGTGTGTGTGTGTTAAGAACACTTAAGATCTACCCTCTTAGGCAAATTTTAAATATCTAATACAGTATTATTAATTATAGTCATCATGCTGTACATTAGACCTCCAGAACTTATTAGTCTTATAACTGGAAGTTTGTACCCTTTGAGCAACATCTCCCCATTTCTCCCACACCCCAGCCCCTGGCAACGTCCATTCTACTCTCTGCTTCTGTGGTTAGACATTTTTAGATTCCACATATAAGTGAGATCGTACAGTAGTTGGAAGACTTTCGGTTTCTGAGTGAAACTTTACAAGGTGGCAAATTTTTAGGGAGTGGAATGTATTATATCCCGTTTATCACAGGTTAACTATGGTTACAAATTATTTGATATTTTTCTATCAAAAGGTGAGCTCTGTGTCCCCTCTCCTTGAATATGGGCAAGTTCTGTGACTGATTTGACCACTAGAATATCGTGGAAGTGACACTGTGGTAGTTTCTGGACTGAGGCCAGAAGAGACTGGCAAGTGCCTCATCCTGTCCCTCAGAACATCCTTAGAGCCCAGAGCTGTGCAAGAAGAAGTCTGGTCATCCTTAGATTGCCATGCTGTGAGAAGCACACGCCGCAGGGGAAGCCTTGGAGGATGATACGTGGAGAGAGAGAGAGAGAGAGAGAGAGAGAGAGAGAGAGAGAGAGAGGAAACCATGAAGCCCCAGATATCTGACTAAAGAAGTTATCTTGGAAGGGGAGCCTCCAGCCCTCTTCCTCTGTTGATACCACGTGGATCAGAGATGAACTGCCCTCCTTTCCTGAATTCCTACAAAATCATGAGGAAAATAAGACCTTCGTTTTCAGCCACTACATTTTGGGGAAATTTGTTATACAGCAATTGATAACTAAAACACCAATGATGGCTATAAGTTATTTAAGACCATACTAAGCTTAAGATTGAATCACCAAAAGGAAAAAGAGCTTTATCTATGTAAGATTTTAAAAACCTCACAGTATATGAAAAGCAAGGAATCTGATTTCACTTTAAAAGTGAGAGTTTAAAAAAATTTTTTAATTTTATATTGGAGTATAGTTGATTAACAATGTTGTGTTAGTTTCAGGGGTACAGCAGTGATCCAGTTACACATACACATGTATCTATTCTTTTTCAAGTTCTTTTCCCATTTAGATTATCACAGAGTTTTCAGCAGAGTTCCCTGTGCTGTGCACTAGGTCCTCGTTGGTTGGTTATCGATTTTAAATATAGCAGCATGTACATGTCAATCCCAAACTCCCAATCTGTCCCTCCCCCAACCCCTCCCCTTTGGTAACCATAAGTTCCTTCTCTAAGTCTGTGAGTCTGTTTCTGTTTTGTAAATAAGTTCATTTGTATCGTAAAAGTGAGAGTTTGAACAGACAAATCCAGACCCAGATCCCAGCCCTGAGAGAGGATAGAACAAGAGAAAACATGACCCCCAAAGACCTGTGGAAACAGTAGTCAAATCCACAGAATTCTCATAGGAAACAAAAGGCAGGACTTTGCTTTGCTCAATTTAGTTTGCTCCCTTGGAAAAGATTTAAAACATGAACACCTAAGGACAGGATTTCTTAGCTCACATCTTGTGAGCATTTCATTACTATGGATCCACTCTTCTTCTGTTTTGTAATGATGGTCCCCCCAGAGGAGTTTCTTACTCCTAAATTCACATTTTCTGCCAAGTAGTCTTTGGGATTCTTGAAATTTTTTTTTACTGAGGTTCCCAACATCTCAGAGATTGTTTTCAGGCACCATAAAACTCATCCTGTAATTACCACATTTTCAGTTTGAATCATTATTATCCCATTTATAATAAATGTAGTGATAAAACATTTATCTCTAAGAAATATAAAACTTGGAATCACTCAAGCAATAACACAGTGTTACTGGAAGTTCAAAAGGCCACAATAACAATCAAGGAATGGAATATTATGTGGCTATTAAAAAATGATGAGGAAGTTCTCTATGTCCTGAAATGGAAAGATCTCCAGGATACATTATGAAGTAAAAAAAAAAAAAAAAGGTACAGAGCAGTGGGTATAGTACGCTATTGTCTGTGTTAAAAATGAGAACATTATAGTGCCATATTTCTATTTGCCTAAAGAAATTCTGGAAAAATATATTTGAGAAATTAATAAAAATGAATAGCTGTGGGGTTTAGGGGGTGGGGAACTAAACTAATGTGGGACAGGGTGGGAGGGAGAGTTTTCCTTTTGTATATACATGTAAATATAGAAACATGTAAATACATATATACATATAGAAGTGTTAAATCATGAATGTATTACATTTTGAAAAAGTAAATATATATGCATATGTGTAAATGTGTGTGTGTATATATATATATATAAAATTTAAAGATACTGTAGTATATTATTGAGCAGCAATGTTAAGGTCCTGAATACTTTAGCTTTTTATTTTCACCTTCAATTTTTCTTTCCCTCTTGTCTTCCCTATGACTTTTAGCTTCTTCAAACCCCCAAACAGAATATTATTAGCTCAGTACCTTGTTCTCGGATCAGATGAGTCTTGTTGAAACCTGCGGGTGCTTACCTTCCCTCCCTCCGTGGGTTCAGATGGAGGAAGAAACACATGACACCAAAGGGTAGCATGAGGGCTTTTCCAGACCTCCCTCCTCCCTGTCGTTGGCCACCTCCCATGTTTGCCATGGAGGAGAGCTGCGCTTCTCAATTAAAATGTGCAAATAGAGATTTAGGCTCTCTTCAGCCCCCACTCCGCCCCCGTCCCACTTACTACCTCTCTAAAGGTCCTTTTATGTAGAAGTTTTGGGGCTAATATTGAAGAAAATGCTCATGTGAACAGGAAGATATTTTCTCTCTCCTAGACCTTTGTTTGTAGCTGGCTCTCACTTGGAGGGCCATGAGTCATGTAAGCTATAAAACCAGGTGTGTGAGACTCAGATAATGAATTTATCTGCATTGTTCCTTTTCAACACATTCAACCCAATGTTCCCCTTCAGACTATGTAAGGTGTATTAACCAGATGCTGTCACAATAATGCTGTATAACAAACAACCCCCAAACTCAGTGGCTTATAACAACAAGGACCTATTCTCCTGTTCATAGGTCTGTAAATTGATTGTGGTTTGGCTGGTTAGGGCCGGTGGCTGTTCTTCAAGCTGTGGGTTGGCTGGACTTGGCTCCAAGTTGAGGGTTGGGTTCAGGTGTGTCTTTATGGGGCCCAGGCTAAAGGAGTGGTGGCTCTTGAGGCACAGTCTTCCCATTGATGAATTTTGGAATGAAAAAGCCAAGCCCAATTATACAAGTGCATTTGCCCTACACATAAGGCTTTGCTTGCATTATGTCTTTCGACATGTCATTCAAAGCAAGGGACATGACGAAGTCCAACATCAAGGGGGCAAGGAAGTATAGGGTATCCACAGTGGACTGGGGTAGGAGAAGGGGAAGGAGTATTTGTTGAACAATAATCCAAACTATTACAGAAGGTACATGAACTTCCCCTCTGGATTTCAAAGGGAAGAAAGCACTTCCTCTGCTCTCCTTGTAAATTTTCTGTGTGAATTGAGAACAAGGGTTTTAAGGACTGATGTTCCGTTTCACACTCATCTCCGGGAGGCCCACTTTTGCTCCCTGGAGTAGAGGTTTTGTTTCTTTACATGCTTATTTCCTCCTTGTTATATTAGTTCCTCCTCAGTCTATTCTTATAATGTTTGTCTACCTATTGTTTTTTATTCCTAGCTTATCCCTAATATTTTGTCCTTCACTATCCCCCCCTTTACCTCCCCCTTGAGAAGTAATAGACCCAACATAAACCAAACCTGAGCTCTTTTTCAAGGATCTTATATGTGCTCAGCCATATTCTAGTGTTGTATTAGATACAGAAAGATGTTCCTGCAATTCCGTACCCTTAGGAGCTCATAATTGCGTTTCTAAATTGGATTAAATATTGAACTGTGTGATATTGACTCAGTGTGTCACAGACAAGAGAAATTTTTCAAGGTAGAGCTAGTTAAGACAAAGGAGGACCTTGATGAATGGGTAGAATTTTGCACAGAGAGAAAGGAGGAGGAGGTGGGAGGGAGCTATTGGAAAGCAGAGCAGTGTAATCAGAGACCTGGAGGCTGCATCACCGAATTTATGTTGTTTAAGGTTTCAGCTTTCAGACTTCAACACCCATAATCCAGAATGAAGAGAAATAGAAGTTGGCAAAGACGTGACCTGGATGCTGAACAGGCTCTAGTAAACATGACTTTCTTGTCCATTTTCTAACTGCCATTGTGTTGACAGCCAGGCAGGGAAGCCTGCACCAGGACAAGCCTCAGTCACACATGCTTCTGGTGATAACATCCAAGCCACTTGTGCTTCACTGGCCAGGACCAAAAAATCATCTTTGGGTCCTAGACTCCTCTTAGGTTCCCTAGACCAAGGACTGTGCTGCCCTTCGGGGGCTATCTACCACCCAAGGACTGGCCATCTTTCTTCTTTTCCAAAGCCTTCTTGTAGGTGAAAAATACCTACTTTGAAGATAAGTGATGTGTTCTCAGATAGAACCTTACTGAGGGGACACGTTAGGGTTGTAATCAGGGGACAGGGTACCAATATTGGACTTGAAGCTTGGGCATACTCATGAAGATTCTTTGCTTGACCAAACTTTAGTCAGGCTCCTGAACCTTCTCATAGGCCCAGCTTGCACTTACTTATGAAATCCAGTTTGGGGAAGAACCCTGCCAAGTCATTTTAACCAGAACCATCTCCTCCCACCCTCAACACCTGATCACCCTCCGCATCTGATCAGGTTCCTCATCTTTGATCATCCCCCAGGTGATGCCTGACCATCCTGCCCTGTCTTCAGCAAGTATCCTTTTAGGTGGGTTTAGCTAGAACCCTCCCCCGCCCCTTACCCCAATGTTTCTCTTAGTAATTTTCCATCCACTGACTCCCTTCCTGTTCCTTGGCTATAAATTCCCCTTTGCCCATGCTGCATTCAGAATCGAGCCTGGTTCTATACTGAGGTCTCTTTTTCCCCTATTGCAATAGTCCCGAACAACTCTGTTTTTACTGATTTAACTACTCTCCAGCTTGTTTCTTCTTTGACAATACCAGATAGCCATGTGACCCTGAGGAGGTCAGTTCAGCTTTTTGGGATTCAGTCTCCGAGGGGGATTGTGCTGTGTCAGTAGTTTTCAACTCTGGCTATATATTGGGATCACTGGGAGAAATTAATAAACATCCCAATGCCGAGACCCCACCCAGGTCAGTTCAGTCACAATCTCCGGAGGTGGGACCTGGAGGATCAGTACTAAAAACAAAATAAAACAATAACAATAGTGGCATTTTAATGGGGAGCCATTATTTATTTTTAAAAATAATTAATTAATTTATTGATTGATTTATTATTTATTTGGCTGGGTTGGGTCTTTGTTGCTGTGCGCGGGCTTTCTCTAGTTGTGGCGAGCGGGAGCTACTCTTCGTTGTGGTGCGAGCGCTTCTCATTGTGGTGGCTTCTCTTCTTGCAGAGCATGGGCTCTAGGCACACGGGCTTCAGTTGTTGTGGCACGTGGGCTCAGTAGTTGTGGTCGAACACATGTCCCCTGCATTGGCAGGTGGATTCTTAACCGCTGCGCCACCAGGGAAGTCCCTGGAGCCATTATTTTTAATGCTCTTAAAACCTCTAATACCTTTAAGGTTTGACAATTCCATAGAATAACTATAATTATAATAATAGATAGCTGTTATTATTATTGGTGAAATTGAGTGTGTATTATATACCACTCTGCTAAACATTTTATTTGCACTATAACATGTCTCACAACAACCCCATGAAAGATGTACTACTCTTATCCCATTTTGCAGGTGAAGAAACAGAGAGAGGTTCAAGTTATTTCTTCCAGGATTACACTGCGAGAAAGTGAAGCTGTTGGGTTCAAATCCAGAAGTCACCTATCTTGACTACTTGACTATTTGACCAACACTAAGTAGAGATTACAGAAATAATGCCAGAGGAGACCAAGTTGAGCCTGGGTATTTCGTAGTGGTGGGGGCACATGTGGTGAGGGAAATGCTAAGTCAGGTTGGAAGAGTGTGGTAAGGCCAGCCTTGCTTGTTCCTGACTTTTACCCAGTACTTGGAGTGCTTTTAGATGGAGCCATTAATTTATTCTTCCAGACGTGTCCTTTGGGTGGTAAGTTCCTGCTGTGCCATATTTTGTTACTTAAAAAGAACAGGTAAAAGACTCAACATGGAATATGAGACAGATGGCCTCTGCTAGGGGATATTTCTACTTATGAAGCAGGCTTGCCAATTTCCAAGGCTCTGATGTGCTGATAATTCACACTCTCTCTTCTTGGCTTGGCTCCCCAGCTCATCTCCCTGGGCCTGCATATTTAAAGCAAGGCCTATCAGGGGAAATTTGCAGGTAAAAGAACTCCACTACTTGGTGAGCTGATGGTCATTAAAACATGGTCATTGACCAAATCTCTTAATGCACAGAGCTCTTCGGTTGGCTTACAAATGCACTTTTGAGAGGATTAACTGCAAAGCATGTTTAATGGAGGGCAAATCGCTCTGTCTCAAGCACCACAAATGGGATGCAAGTTTTACATCCTGGAAAGCTTTCCTGCGAGGAAATGCCTATCATACTATGCCACAGAGGTTGTTCATTGTCATTCAACATCGGAAATGCCACAGTGCATACATTTGGGCATTTAGTTCTTGTTTAGCAGATTTTAGAAGAAACACAGTGGTGAGGAGAAAACACTGTAAATTAAGCTGTCAAGTCCATGGGTTTAGTTTGATGTAAATATGCATATACTCTGTCATTAAAAGCTGAGTGACGCTCTCAACAGAAGGAGGAAGCATTTTCTGTTAGTCTGTAACTTTGGTTTTCTCTTTCCCAGAGTTTGCTTTTTCAGTCTTTTTTTTTTCAGTTGTGGCACACGGGATCTTCGTTGCAGCATGCAGGATCTTTTAGTTGTGGCATGCGGACTCTTAGTTGCAGCGTGTGGGATCTTTAGTTGCGACATGCGGGATCTTCATTGCACCATGTGGGATCTTAGTTGTGGCCTGCGGACTCTTAGTTGTGGCATGTGGGATCTAGTTCCCTGACCAGGGATTGAAACCCAGGCCCCCTGCACTGGGAATGTGGAGTCTTAACCACTGGACCACCAGGAAGTCCCTGCTTTTTCAATCTTAACACACATTTTCTGAAATTTTAAGGATTCTCTGACCAGCCTGCTTGCATTCGTTCATTCATTTATTCATGCATCCGTTCATTCTTTTAAAAACAAGACAACAGGCACAAAGTGGAGTGGCTTATGCTAAGCCCCCTGTCCCCAAACTGAGACTTAACTTAATTACAGGTTCGGCTCTCACAGAAATGAAATTGTTGCTGAATGCAAGTTCATATGCCCTATGCAAAATGAGGCCAAACTGAAACATTGGAGTTTGGAGCAGAGAAAGGTTTATTGCAGGGCCAAGCAAGGAGAACGGGTGGCTCATACTTAAAAAACCCTGAACTCCCTGATGGTGTTACCTGAAAAACTGGGTTGACCTCTTGGTGGGTGTCGAGCCAAAAGACACAACCAAGCCAAAGAGCAGGAGAAGGAAGGATTTATTACTTGCAGCAAGGAAGGAGAACCCTGGGGATCTTTCCCAAAGCAGAGTCTCCTGGAACAGCAAAATTGGGGAAGTTTTAAGCTAAGGGCACATGCATGTTCGTGGTGGGGTTTGGGCAAAGGAGAATTCAGCATAGAATTGGGGCAAAGGTCAACAGAGTCCGAGCTTCAGTTGATTGAAGTTTTGAGGGTCAGAAAAGGTCAACATTCTCATTCCATCCTCCATCTGGATGGGGGGCCTTAGTTCCCACAGAACTCAAAAATATGTATCAGATTGTTATGTATATCCGTTGAGGAGGAACTAGGACTCTGTTTTATGGCTGAACCATTGTTTCTTGACTGATTTTCCTTTGTTCCTGTGTTCCCTTACTTCCCTTATGATCATTAATTACTGAGACCTATTCAAGGGCAAGCACTGTGGCCAAGCTTAGATCACAAAATGCTTAGGCCAAAGATGGTTTCTCTTCTCTGGGACCCCCTACCCTATCTGCTCACAGTGGTTTTGGGGGAAGAGTTTTAAGGCAAAATTTGGGGGTGAGGCCTCCAGGGTGTGTGATTTTCTTCTGATTAATTGGTGGTGAGGTTAACAGGGCGGTGCTCCAGGAATCCTGTGCTCAGCCTGAAGTTACCATCCTCCCCCTGGGTGGGGGCCTTAGTTCCTGCAGAAGGACTCAGAGATATACTACTGTGTATATTCCTTGAGGAGGAACTAGGATTCTGCTTTATCGATGTACTACTGTTTCTTGACTGCTCCTCCTTTGTTTCTGCATTCCCTCACTTCCCTGATTAGCAACTGTTTGAATCTGCCCTTTGGAACTCAGAGAAGGTCTAGGGGGCTGCAGCCCTTTTACTACAAACAAGAAAAGGGGACTCGGAAAGGATTTGTACCAGGGAGGGCCCCACAGCGTTCTGCTTGGTTTCACTTGATGGGATGCTGTCTGATTCGAATTGATTTTTGCTCCGATAAACTTAAAATTTTTAATACACCTCAGTTTATCTTTTAACAATTCTTTTACCCATTCTTTCAACAAACATTTATTGAACGCTGACTGAGTGCCAGTGCCTCGCTCATGTTTCAGTGTGGCTGTGATGACAGTTTTCCTGAAGCTTGGATAGTATTTTCTGCCTAAATTCCCTCTGAAAGATGAATAACTGTGCATTTTTTCTACGGTATAATTATCAAACGTGCATCTGTCTCTTTAGTCAACTTGTACTAGAAAAGACATAACATTGAAAAAGGCTATTTAATTGCAGCTTGTACAGTTAGCCGGCCTAAGTTAAAACACTTCCTTTGTTCACCATTTGATAACTAAGATAATGCCTGGCCTTCCTCTCTCTCTTAACTTGTACATCTTTAGAAAGGGAGACCTTTGGCTCCTTTTTCTCATCTGCTTGCTGTGGTGCTGAACTCCCTGAGCTCCTCCTGGCTTTACTGCTCTGCGACTTGGCTTTGATTTAAAGTCCTCATAGCTTCTTCATTCACAACAGGACTGCAGCTTTTCTCTCAGCTTCAGTTTCCATCAGCTGCCAGAGGACGAGTCCCGTGGGGCGATGGGGGGGGTGGGATGACACAGCATCTTCTCTCTTCTCCTCTCCTTTCCCAGCATCTATTCCTCCTGCCTCCTTCTCTCTCCCCTCCCACCTTCCCTCCTCCTCTCTCTTTCTACCCCCTTCCTCCCTCCCCCCTTTCCCCTCCCTTTCTTCTTTCTTGTTTACTTTTCCACTAGGCAGAAAAATAAAAAGAAGAGGCAGAAAGCCTTACACAAGGTGTTTCAGCTGGATGGAATCATTTTCTCATTCCCTCCCACACCCTTTTCTTTTCCCCTCTCTAAAGGAATAAATGACTTTATTCCTTTTCACTTGCCTACCTCAGTCCCTTTCCATCCTGATTTACTCGTGGGGTAGAAGCAGTGGGGCTGGATACAGCTTCACTTACAGAGAGTACTTTGCTTGGTAGGCCTAGCAAGAGGTTCCCTACACCAAAGTTTAGGAACATCCTCACTAACAGAGTTATTCAGAAACTGTTTGTTTGTTGTTGTTGTTTTTTACAGATATGCTGTCATTCACACAGAGCAAAACACCTTACTGACATTTAAACACTCTTTTAAAGCAAGATGTCACCTGTTTTCCTTACACTCATTACCAATGTTAGGGTGCTTCCCCAGTAGTATTGCTGAATTTGTGTTGATCTCACCACACCGTGCAACTCAGGTCCCCTTGAGACCAAGGTTACATCCTCACGAGGTGGCAAAGAAGTAAGCTAAGACGACAGCTTAAAAATCACTAGTGTGGAGTTTTGTTTTTTTTTTTTCTTGCTAAACTGTTTAAAAAAAAATTTTTTTTTATACAGCAGGTTCTTATTAGTTATCTATTTTATACATATTAGTGTGGAGTTTTGACTCAGTCACTCAAACAGCTATATTGATAGCATTTGGTCATTTGCTTATCATGAAAAGCTCTGTGAATAATCTGGATTTACAATACCTGGTTTAATAAATTGGTACTTGAAATAAGGTAATCCATGGTTGTAAAGAGTGTTTTGACTCTTGACTAAATTTTAATATACCTGATACTGAAATCTTATTCAGTGGTTTAAACCACAGATATATTTTTAATTTGAAGCAGCACTTTTTAAAATGTGAAATTTACTTCATGGGCAAATTTTAAAATCCTCGTAAAGTTTAAAACATTACTATTTAATTTGAATAATCATCTTAAACTTTTTGAGCCTCTTGATTTGGCCTGAGAGAATTAAAAATTAGTTTTAATGAAATAACTAGAAATGCTATAATTAAACTACTATATTCCTTTGGGTCACAATTCTTGACACAGAGTGGGTATTCGTTAACATTATATTCATTAAAAAGATCTCAGTGAAATTATTCATCTGTTTCTGGGCGAAAAATATTTCTAAGAAATCTGTAGTTTTTTCTTCAACTTGATAACTCTATGAAAATAGAGGAGAACGTGTTTTAACACCAAGAGCCACAAATTCCCCTGAATCTGCAGTGTTCTAGCACAAAGGAGGGAATAAAAAGGGAACATTTGAAACTGTCAAAATGTGAATGACACATTTAAGGTACACTCATCTGGCACAGTAACACTTTACAGTTTTTTTTTTTTAATCACACCAGAGATAGTCGGTTTCCATCATTTTCAAAATGTGACAATTAAAATGAATTTTATGACTTTGAGTTTTTTGCCCATTTATAGACATCTGTCTTGATACTCTACACTATAACTCTGTTCTTTTCATGGACTAGATTTGAAACTTGGGTTAAGCTCAGGTTAAGACCGCCTCTCCCCTGGCTACCCAGGGGCTGTGGGCAGGACCAGGGGTCTGTCCTCCACCTCCCATCCTGCCCTCCTCACTTCCACCGCAGCTTCGCAAAGAAGAAGGCTGTGACCAGAACCGCTCTTCCACCTTCTCCTCAGGACCAAGCCCATGATGTCTTACATCCCCCAGTCACCACCAGCAGCCGGTCTTCTAAGTCCCTTTTCTCCACAGGGCTTTGTTCGTCTCATCCACCAGCTCAGCTTCCCGCAGCCTCTTCCCTCTTCAAGCCCTTCCACTCTGCCCGCCGGGAAACCCCTGACAGGAACGTTCCCTTTACCTTCCAGATCTAACTCAGGGTTTCTCAACCTGGGCACCATTGACACTTTGGGCAGGATCATTCTTTGCTGTTGGGGGCTGTCCTGTGCCCTGTGGGATGTTTAGCAGCCTCCCTGCCTTTTCCCCTAAAAGCCACGAGTACTCTCTCTGCCCCGCAGTTGTGACAACTAAAAATGTCTCTGGGCATTGCCAGATGTCCCCGGAGGTGGGGGGAGGACCTTGCCCCGGCTCTCCCTGCATCCCTCCTGCTCAAACACTAAGCTCCTTTGACATACACGCCACCATATTACTAGCCTCGTGTATTAGTACTGACCTTGTGTTACATCTGCTGACATCCTGGTCACCTCCTCACTTCTGATGGAGATTTTAGCCCGTGGCTCTTTCCTCCCCTGCCTCTCCACTGCGAGTCTGGGGATGACTCTCCTGCAGCTTTGCCATCCAAGGAGATCTTCTACTCAGACCTCTGACCTCTAAGTTACTTGATCCTCCAGACCCAGGTTAAACACCAAACTCTGCCCATTTTACTTCTGAGGAGATGAGTGTCACTGGAGCAAAACACACAACCCTGCTTACTGGCCTCACTTCAAATCGATGACTGTAAATTTCAACTTCCTTGACCATTGTGGAATATTCCCCTGCCCCGTCTGCTCTCCCATCCTCAGAGACAACTATTTCAGGCCTTCTCCTCTCTCCTCAAAAACTCCTTTTACTGCCTGCTGTCAAATCCCCCTCTTCTTAATGATCTTGTTTCTTAATTCACTGATCGAATGGAAGCACGTGGAAAAGGACTGCCTCATCCTACCGCCACTAAGTCGACCCGCTTGCTTGTAGGCATCTCTAAGCTTGTATTTTCCCTTCCCTCCTGCCGCAACTAGTCTGTCACTGCTCCTCTCTAGGGTCAGCCTGTCCCCTGCGCATCCCCTCCACCCCTTTTCAGCTACCTGAGGACTTCGTGCGTTCACTTCACTTCCCTTTTCTTGTGCACCTTGAATTCTCCCCTCTCTACCACCAGCATAGGAACATGCTGTGATATTTGCCATCTAAACAAATGACCACAGCATGACCTCTACATATTGTCACGGCTCAGTCCTCTGCTATTTCCTCTCCTCTCCTTTTTGCCCCTTCTCTGTCCTCCTCTCCCCTCCTTTCCTCTCTTTGCCTTCTCTATCAATATTTACTCTCTAAATGGCCTCAACCAGTCCCATGACTTTATATGACACCTATATGCTAAGGATTCCAATGTATATCTCTACCTTTCACTTGAGCTTCAAATTAATATATCCAGCTGCCGGTATACATATTTACTTGGATGTCTCACCCGCATCTCCAACTTACCATGTTCAAATGTGAACTTCCAATGATCCCCTAAAGCCTTTACTTTTCCAGTGTTCACCCTTCCTAAAAGGTGCTCTGGCTGAAAATCCAGAAATCGTGTTAATTTCCTTCTTTTCCTCCCATCCCACCTTCCTCACGCATTCTTGTCAGCTCTACTTTCAAAGTAGATCACAAATCTGACCTCTCTCCGTTATTCCCCATTATTCCCCGCCTAAGCCACCATCAGCTCCTGGACTAGCACAGTAAGCCTCTGAATGGCTTTCTCTGCTTCTACATTTACTTGCCTAGAGAATCTCCTTCACACATCACGCAAGGTAACCTTTTAAAAGTTGTAAATCAGATTATGACACTTCCCTGCTCAGAATTCTTCAGTGGATTTCCATCACATTTGGAATAAAAGTCCATGTCCTGGGTAGATCTGGACCCTACCTAATTTATTTCTTATCACTCTCCTCCTCCCTCACTTTGATCTGGCCACACTGGCCTTCTTGCTGTTTATCAAAAACACTAGGCTCATTTCAGCTCCTAGGGCTTTGTACTTGCTGATTCCTCCTCATCAGAGATCTTTGTATGTTTGGTTCCCGCACCAGGCAGTGTGGATATGTCACAGATGGAAGTGAGCATGGCATTAACTGCCATGCAAGTCAAAGAAATGTGGGTGTTCATTAGACTTGCCTTGCTGATATCCTGATATCCTGTGTTAGATCATTAGGGCATCTTGAAACATACAACTTGGAAATTGCTAGTCATTGCTTGGGATTTTATTTTTATTTTGGCGGGGATTTTATTATTCAGGGGCTACTACCTGATCCTGAACCTGACAGAACACCAGTGTGTCAGATCTTGGACCACTTTGAGAACTTTGCCTGTGCTTTTGTGACCTAAATCAAGCAATGATCAATCCCCAAAGAGAATTTATAATTGCAGTCTTAACCAATCAAATAATGCCTTTCAGAATCCTGCCTTATTTGAGAAAAATTCCTCTTTTGACCCTATTCAGCCCTTCTGCTTGGGGAAATTTGCAGAGACTCACTGAACTCGCTTTGATATGACACTGTTTCCCCTTGCCTGGTGAGTAATAAACTCAGCTTTGATCATTCAGCTCTGCTGGTCTGGTTATTTCAATGTGACAGTGCTTTAATGATTTAATTTTCTTCCCCTGCATTGTTTTAGGCCTTTTTTTCTCTAATATTTTAGGAACTCTGGTACTTAACGTTGGTCTCTTTGTTTTCCCAAACCCCTTGTGGGAACATAGTGTTTTCCTTCCGAGGGAGGAAGGATTCTACTGACCTGGAATAGGGACAACCGCCCGACTGATTTAGGTAGCTCGTTCTTCTGAAAGATTGTTATACAAGAATCCATTCCTAAAACTCCATCACATCTGAATCCTTTTCAGACACACCCCGAACTAACCCCCCTCTAAACCAAACCAAACCAAACCCCTAAACTTTAATTACTATAGCTATTTATTTTGGTTCCTCTCTGTGGGTGAGATTTACATTAATTAGAGTATAATGAAGCCTGCCCTTTCAAACAAATTTATTCCTTTGTTTGCATTCACTTGAGCAAACCAAATGCCCTGTATGTGAGCAGCAAAAGGGAGGCACTGAAATCGGCTTTTACAAGCCAGACCCCCAGACCCCACCTTCCCAGTCCTTCCCAAGACACAGCTTTCCCCACTTGAGATTTGTGAACAGAGACGTGTGTGTGTGTGTGTGTGTGTGTGTGTGTGTGTGTGTGTGTGTGTGTGTCTCGTTGTTTTCCTACCTGCAGAAGAGACACATTTTCTCAGAAAACATTTCTTTCTCTGCGGCTTTCTGGTTAGTATTCAGGTCATCACCTCTGTTATCAGATGGTGGCAACAAAGCTTTTCCGCTCGAATCTTCTGTGAGGTGGCGGGGGAATGGATTGCACAGTAATGAGCTGTTTTTGCGGGCTTCCTTCGGGAGCCTTTGCTCATATCCCTTGGCAAGAGGAACTAATTCAAAACAGCAACCCAACCCTGGGGCATCTAAAATTCACAGAAATTCAGCTGACTTGACAGTAAGAGGGTCTCACTGAAAATTCAGGGCTGTAAATCAGAGCTTCATTCTTCAAGGGGAGGGGTGGCCAGAGGTTTTCTGGAACCTTATATAAGTCTTTTATCCCCATCACTGTTTTCAAGCCAACTGAAGATGGTAGGGAGTGTGCTGGGAGCAGCTTTTCTTTCCTGATTATGCCGTTTCATCCTCTAAGCAGCAGGAACCCAGAGTCTCAGAGCGCTTCCTCCGGAGAGGCAGTCACGCAACGCGTGACTCTTCCCAAGCTTGGCCTCGTAGACCTTGATCTCCTGAGGGTAGGGCCCGGCCTTTTTCTCTTTAGACCTTCAGGAGCTAACGCGGCGCCTGGCACTTAGTGGCCCCTCGATGTCTACTCGGTGGGTGTTCAGTGAGTGGCGGTGGGGCTGGCAGTGGCCGCCCGCTTCCATTTCCCGAGCCGTCGTCGTCGCCCATCCCCTCGCGGGCGTTCCGGGTGTCAGTTACCCCGCAGGGGCGGCCATTCCTGCCGGCTCCGGCCTGCGGGTCTCCTCTCCTGTGTTCAGCTGTTAGTCCTCCTTTCCATCCAGTATCCAGTCTCTTTCTCCTCAGAATATGGTGATCCTCCATCTGTAGAGACTTCTCTGCCTCCACCGTGAGAAACTTGCTGAAGACACACACACACACACACACACCCAGACACACACAAAGACACACCCAGACACACGCACAGACACACCCACAGACGCAAAGACACACAGACACACACAAAGACACACCCAGACACACAGACAGACACACACACACAGATACAGAAACACACACACACACACACAAACACACACAGTATTTAATTTAGGATAATGAATTTAACTACTACAAAACTAATAAAGGCTATAGACACACACACAGACACACACACACAGACACACACACAGACACACACACACACACCCAGACACACACCCAGACATACAGACACACACAGATAGATACACAGACACACACACAGAGCCACACACAGACACAGACACACAGAGACAGACACACACACAAAGACACAGACACACAGACACACACAAAGACACAGACACACAGACACACACATACAGACACATACACAGATATACAGAGACACACACAGATACACAGACACACACAGACACACACACACACAGATATACACACAGACACACACACAGATACATACACACACACACAGAGGTGTTTTTTCGTTGTTCACACAAGCCAGTGGTACCAATGCCAAATCCTCCAGTGCACCTGCCTTGTGAATGTAAAATCACCTTTGCTTCTGTAGCTCCTCCCCCTACATCTAATCCTGGAAGGGTCAGAAATAGGAGCTCGTGGGTTGGGGATAAACTGGTAATGAAGAGACAACAACAGCTGACTGTCCTTTCCTCTGTGGTGTCTCCTTGCCTGACAGACACAAAGACACACACGAAGACACACAGATAGATGCACACAGACACACATAGACACACACACAGACACACGGAAACACAAAGACACAGACAGACACATGGACAGATGCACAGATGATAGACACACAGACACAGACACACAAAGACACAGATGCACACACACAGACACACACAGACACACAGATAGACATACACACAGATACACACGGGCACAGACAGATACTCACAGACACACACAGACATAGACACAGATAGACACACACAGACACACATACAGAGACACACAGACAAAAACAGACACATAGACACACACGTAGACACACAGGTACCAACAGACACACACACAGAGACACACACAGAGACATACATAGACACACATCCTTATGGCCCAGTCTCCTGCTCTCCACAGTTCCTCAGTCTTTTGTAGCTTCCAGTTTCCTTCTCCCTTCACCCTCAAGGGTCTCCTCATTCTTTCAGCCCAGACTGCCCATCTGTAACCCCAGCTTCTGCCCTGACTTCCAACTTTTCTTACCCTCCATTTCTGGTCCTTTGGTGGGTTTCACCCCTTCACCCCCTGGCACTCCCCTTTATTTAATCTTAATTTAATCTAACCTCCCGTATATCTTAATTTGCTGGAGGTTGGAATTGGGAAGCGGTGGTCTTTCCCTTTCAGACTGACACTGTGAACAAGTGAAATAGCCGAGCAGTGATAGTTTTAGGGTATGCTAGTAGAAATTACATATGTTCCTTTTTGAGCGTGTGGGATAATCATTAAGAGGATAAAGCTGGATAAAGCCATACGTGTTGTTTCATTTAAACCAGTGATTCTCAACCAGAGGCAGTTTTGTTGCCAAGGGGACATTTGGCAATGTCTGGAGACATTTTTAGTTGTCACAACTGGAGGTGGGCGAGGAGGGATGTTCCTGACATCTAGTGGGTAGAGCCTGGGATGCTGCTAAATAACCTACCGTGCACAGGACTGCTCCACAACAAAGACCCATTGGGGCCAAAATATCCACAGTGCCGAGTTGGAGAAACCCTGGCTTATGCATTCTTCTCCCTTCTTCCCCAGGCCCTCCTCTGCCCTGTCTCCTGATATTCTGGGTCCTCACAACCTAAGCCTGTCACTTGTGTCCCATGGCCCCAATTGCTGGGTTTGCCCACTGCCTGGAGAGCACGCCATGCTTGGTTTGAATCTCCACGGTGCAAGCTCACCACGAGCACTCCTTTGCTCTTGGAATCCTGGTTGGTGGGAGCAGGAAGGGCCTTCCAAAGTTTTTCTTTCACCCACCTTCTGATTCTTCAGAGGAAAAGAAGTGACTTTGCTAAGGTCACAGAGCTACTCAGGGTCTACTCTGGGGGCTCCAGCAGGGGTCCCCACTTCCAGCGCCTTTCTCTTTCTACTCACTCACTGCTTTGGGTCAAATAGCAGAAATACAAGCTGACTGCCTGGGCTAGGACAGGAATCAGATGCATGGGGCTCATTGAAATAGGGACACACTAATGCACTTCCCAATTTGTTTTTCTGGGTTGCATGCTCTAGTGCTTGGGCAAGGGTCCCTGCCAGCCACGTGGTATAGCTGATGCACCTTCCTGTCCTCGTAGCGGGGATGCCTCGACGTCCAGTGCCACGCTGGGCATGGCATTAGGAACGACAGCTTTGGGCAGGCTGTCTTCATGCTGCGCCATGTAGCCAACTACGTACTGAGTCAAGTAGTGCCTGAATCTGGGAACAGAATAGCGTAGACACAGACTTTCTGCAGTCAGGAACCACAGTTTGAGAGAATTACAAGGCAATTTGGGCAACTTCCGTGTCTTCCTTCCCTCCCTCACCTCTCCCCAAACAACCACATTTTATCAGTGAGGAAAAGGACCTTTTGGTGGGAGGGAGAGGGGATGGGCCAGTGTTTTTCCAAGTAAGGTCCTTTGACCTACAAGCCTCAGAATGGCTTTGGGGGAATGTAAAAATGCATGTTCCTAGACCTACATTTTTTCATCTCCGGCGTATGGGGCCTCACACTGAAATTTTTAACAAGTTCCCAGGGTATCCTTCTGTAGTCAGAAGTTTAAGAACCACTGACCCAGACATTTGAATAATTAGGCTTTTTTTTTCCCCAAACAATCTCAGAAAGTCAGACGCTTGTAGACAATGTCTGAATGTCAGAGAGAAAATCTGCTGCTAAAAAAAGACAAAGAAAAACAAACAAAACCATGTCTCTTCTTGGTGACATCTCATGGCTGTAAGGTGACTGAGTTTGCGTGGAGCTTTGAAGATGTAAGGGCCACATCTGGGAGTGTGTACAACATACCAGGGAGGGATCAGCCTTTGCTCCTGTTGCGAGTTTTGAAAGGGCTGGCACTGGCCTTCTTATGCTCTCCTGGCACCTCTTGGGTTCCCTCTTAAGGCCTCTTCAAGAGCCCTTTCTTTGAGAGCTGCTTTTTACCCAGCTCCCCAAGCGTGCTCAAGGTGCCTGCTCATCGATCCACCTTGAACAGGCACCAATATGTTCTGATTAAGAGAGTGTACATGGGCTTCCCTGGTGGCGCAGTGGTTGCGAGTCTGCCTGCCGATGCAGGGGACGTGGGTTCGTGCCCCGGTCCGGGAGGATCCCACATGCCGCGGAGCGGCTGGGCCTGTGAGCCGTGGCCGCTGAGCCTGCGCGTCCGGAGCCTGTGCTCCGCAACGGGAGAGGCCACAGCAGTGAGAGGCCCGCGTACCGCAAAAAAAAAAAAAAAAAAAAAAAAGAGAGTGTACAGACTTTTCCTTTTGGCGGCACGTGGTGGCAAGAAGGCGGTGCAGATTTCCAAGAAGAGGAAGTTTGTTGCTGACGGCATATTCGAAGCTGAACTGAACGAGTTTCTCATTTGGGAGCTGGCTGAAGATGGGTACTCTGGAGTTGAGGTCCGAGTTACACCAACCAGGACAGAAATCATTATCTTGGCCACCAGGACACAGAATGTTCTTGGTGCGGAAGGGCCGATGGATCCAGGAATTGACTGCTGTGCTTCAGAAGAGATTTGGCTTCCCTGAGGGCAGTGAAGAGCTTTATGCCGAAAAGTTGGCCATAAGCGGTCTGTGCGCCATTGGAGTTGAGGTCCGAGTTACACCAACCAGGACAGAAATCATTATCTTGGCCACCAGGACATACAATGTTCTTGGTGAGAAGGGCGGGCGGATCCGGGAATTGACTGCTGTGGTTCAGAAGAGATTTGGCTTCCCGGAGGGCAGTGTAGAGCTTTATGCTGAAAAGGTGGCCACAAGAGGTCTGTGCGCCACTGCCCAGGCAGAGTCTCTGCGTTACAAATTCCTAGGCGGCTGTGCTGTGTGGAGGGTCTGCTGTGGTGTGCTGCGGTTCATCATGGAGAGTGGGGCCGAAGGCTGCGAGGTCGTGGTGTCTGGGAGAGTCCCAGGACAGAGGGCTAAATCCATGAAGCTTGTGGATGGCCTGATGATCCACAGCGGGGACCCTGCTAACTACTGTGTCGATACTGCCGTGCGCCATGTGCTGCTCAGACGGCGTGCTGGGCGTCGAGGTAAAGATCATGCTGCCTTGGGACCCAACTGGTAAGACTGGCCCTAAGAAGCCCCTGTCCGATCACGTGAGCATCGTGGAACCCAAAGACGAAATACTGCCCACCACCCCCATCTCCGAGCAGAAGGGTGGGAAGCCAGTGCCGCCTGCCGTGCCCCAGCCGGTACCCACAGCATAATAGGGTCTCCTTGGCCACTGGATCTGCAGTCTGGATGTTGCTCTATAAAGACATTTAATAAAATCTTTTTAAAAGAAAAAAAAAAAAAGAGTATACAGGCCGTGGACACAGTCCTCATTT
Source organism: Physeter macrocephalus (assembly GCF_002837175.3). Taxonomy (NCBI): domain Eukaryota; kingdom Metazoa; phylum Chordata; class Mammalia; order Artiodactyla; family Physeteridae; genus Physeter; species Physeter macrocephalus. The sequence continues at coordinate 6,285,876 of NC_041234.1, forward strand.
TCACAGTAATGCTCACTGGTTTTTGGCTCCCGCCCAAGCATGAAGGATTTTCCAGGGGTGGTGACACTCTGTCTGTGCAACTAGCAAAACTCCTGGGTTGGTGTCTCTGTTTATTCTCTTGCATTTTGCAGGACCAAGCTTTGGACTCAGCTCTCCTTTCTCTCTTTCCAAAACCCGTAGCCCTTTGCGGAGGGGATGCTGCTGTGCTGTCTTGCTGCTCCGATGTCCCAGAAGCACAGTGGTTCCCTGAGCATGGACCCTATTATGTTTTCTTTCAGAAAGAGATGAAGAGCACACATCCTTCTGTATTGGGCCAAAAAAATCTGCATAATTATCTGACCTTAACTGATGATGGTCATTTTTTTGTTTTCAAGTGGGGAGAAAAGGAGTCACAGTACCCAAGTTAGTTTAACAAACTCCCCAGCAGCCCCTAAAACAAATGTCAAAGTTTTGAAACCAATCATACCCATAAGATAGTCACTTGTTCTCTGTTTCTTCTATACCCCAGGGCCTTTGCACTTGCTGTTCCCACTGCCATGTATGCTCTTCATCCGGATAACCACTTGGCTAGCCTGGTTCCCTTGCTTCCTTCTGCTGTCTGCCTAAATGTCTCCTGTTCATGGAGGCCTTCCCTGACCATCCACTATAAAATGGACACTCACTTCCACCCTTGATGCTCCCTCTTCTCCTTTCCCTGCTTCACTTCCCCCAACACCACCTAGCTACCCCTGATGAATTCTATACAGAGTAGCTGTTTGGTTTTTGTGTGTGCATCTGCCCCAGCAAAAGGGAAATTCCATGAGGGTAGGGTCTTGTTTTTTTGTTCACTGCTGTAGCCTCAGCACCTACGACGGTGCCTGGCATAGCAGACTCTCAAGCAATACTGGATGTGTGAATGAGTGAATGGATGTAGAAATAAGGCCCCGAATACTATCTTATTTTTATACAAATGTTCTCCAGAATGCACATGCATGTAAGGAGAGAAGTCATGGAGTTATAGGGGTCTGAAAAAAGATGGACCTCTGACCTACCTCTAAACCTGTGGTGATGGTTTCTCTTCACTACCAACTGCCGTTCCCAGAAACCTTAGGAAATGTTTGAAAAAGAAAAAAAAAAAACTAACAAAAATCCTTTCACTTTCATTAGTGGAAACCTTTGTATCAAGTAGGTACAGGAGAAACTCTCTATTTCTGCCTACTGAATCAATATTTGTTTTTTATTTTAAATTTACTTATTTATTATTTATTTTATTTATTTATTTTGGCTGCACTGGGTCTTAGTACGGCATGCAGGATCTTCATTGCGGCATGTGGGATCTTTAGTTGCAGCACACAGACTGTTAGTTGTGGCATGTGGGATCTAGTTCCTTGACCAGGGATCAAACCCGGGCCCCCTGCATTGGGAGTGCAGAGTCTTACCCACTGGACCACCAGGGAAGTCCCTGAATCAATATTTGAATCTCAGTATTCACCAGGAGACTCCAGACTTTTGCAAAGAAGATTGGGCAAGGCCCAAACCTACATCCAAGCATTTCTCGCCTCCATTATTAATGTTACTTCCCCCTGAATATGCTGCAAGCCACGTGTACACATTTTTTTAAAATTCAAGTATAGTTGGTTTACAATATTGTGTTAACGCGTGTACACATCTTGTTTTCAGTAATACCACTTTTTCACATATATAGACTAGAGAATAAGAATATACGTATGTGTTTTTTATATCTATATATCTAAATATCTATATCTATATCTATTCCCACCATCCCTACCACACACAAATGCAAGAAACAGGAGGGGCAAAATTTGTACGCTGTTTCTAACGGTCAACCCACTCTCTTTCTCAAGACTTCGGATAATTGAAATGTAAGCTAGATTCAGTAATTAGTAACTATTCTTGCCAGTAAGTTATAATGGCTCATTTATAATCTTTTCCAGTCTTACCATCTTCTTGGACTATCTAAAGCTACTAGTTCTGAAGCCTGTTGGATCATCACAACTGCTTGAGGTGTTAAGCCTGAGTTTCTCCACCTTGGCACTACTAACAACTGAGGCCAGATCATTCTCTGTTGGGGGACTGTCCTGTGCACTGTAGGATGTTTAGCAGCCTCCCTGGCCTTGACCCACTAGTTACTAGTAGCCCCCGCCCCCTAGTTATGACAACCCAACTGTCTCCAGATGTTGCTACATGTCCCCTGGGGGCAAAATCATCCCCCAGTTGAGAACCACTGAGTTAAAGCAACAAGACAGATGCTGGAGTACCCTGAGCCCCTTGCCTTCAGGGAAGGCGGATTTGGGATTCGTTCTTCTGCTCCTCGTTGGACTGCCTTGTGAGTAAACACTCTCTTCACTGCACACCTTGCTGTCTCAGCACTTTGACTTGACAGGTATAAGTAACTTCAGTACAGCACAGACAGATATTGGGACCTCGGTCTGTGGCAATCCTGGAGAACCTCTGCGAGGATCAGGCAGGAAAAACTCTTTTAGAGCAGAAATCCACTGGCCTTAAAAATTAATGGTGGGAGGGAGTCCAGGAAAAGGTCTGGAGCTGCCTAAGAGGCAAGAGACCATTGTTTCGGGGTGTGCAAGGAGAGGGGCTTCAGAGCACCGCCTAAACGAGCTCCAGAGACGGGTGTGAGCCGCGGCTATCAGCGCAGACCCCAGAGACGGGCATGAAACGCTAAGGCTGCTGCTGCCACCAACAATCCTGTGTGCGAGCACAGGTCACTATCCACACCTTCCCCTCCCGGAAGCCTGTGCAGCCCACCACTGCCAGGGTCCCGTGATCCAGGGACAGCTTATCCAGGAGAACACACGGTGTGCCTCAGGCTGGTGCAAAGTCACTCTGGCCTCTGCCGCCGCAGGCTCGCCCCGCGTCCGTACCCCTCCCTCCCCCCGGCCTGAGTGAGCCAGAGGCCCCGAATCAGCTGCTCCTTTAACCCCGTCCTGTCTGAGCAAAGAACAGACGCCCTCAGGTGACCTACACGCAGAGGCGGGGCCAAATCCAAAGCTGAACCCCGGGAGCTGTGCGAACAAAGAAGAGAAAGGGAAATCTCTCCCAGCAGC
>NC_041234.1:6288959-6290114 GCF_002837175.3 Physeter macrocephalus
TTTTTGTCTGTATAGCTTTGCTTTTACCATTTGTCCTAGGGTTCTGTCTGTCCGTTTCTTTTTTTAGTATAGTTTTTAGCGCTTGTTATAATTGGTGGATTTGTTTTTCGGTTTGGTTGCTCTCTTCTTTCCTTTTTTTGTTACTTTTTAATTTTTAATTTATTTTTCATTTTTTATTGTAATAACTTTATTTTATCCTTCCTTCCTTTCTTCCTCCCTCCCTCCCTTCCTTCCTTCCTTTTTTTTCTCCCTTTTCTTCTGAGCCGTGTGGCTGACAGGGTCTTGGTGCTCCAGCCAGATGTCAGGCCTGAGCCTCTGAGGTGGGAGAGCCGAGTTCAGGACATTGGTCCACCAGAGGCCTCCCAGCTCCATGTAATATCAAACGGCAAAAGCTATCTCAGAGATCTCCATCTCAACGCGAAGACCCAGCTCCACTAAACGACCAGCAAGCTACAGTGCTGGACACGGTCCTGCCCACCAGAAAGATGAGATCCAGCCTCATCCACCAGAACACAGGCACCAGTCCCCTCCACCACAAAGCCTACACAACCCACTGCACCAACCTTAGCCACTGGGGGCAGACACCAAAAACAATGGGAACTACGAACCTGCAGGCTGCGAAAAGGAGACCCCAAACACACCAAGTTAAGCAAAATGAGAAGACAGAAAAACAAACAGCAGATGAAGGAGCAAGGTAAAAACCCACCAGACCAAACAAATGAGGAGGAAATAGGCAGTCTACTTGAAACAGAATTCAGAGTAATGATAGTAAAGATGATCCAAAACCTTGGAAACAGCACGGAGAAAACATAAGAAACGTTAAACAAGGACCTACAAGAACTAAAGAGCAAACAAACAATGATGAATAACACAATAAATGAAATGAAAAATTCTTGAGAAGGAATGAATAGCACTCTGGGACAACATTAAACGCACCAACATTCGAATTATAGGGGTCCCAGAAGAAGAAGAGAAAAAGAAAGGGACTGAGAAAATATTTGAAGAGATTATATTTGAAAACTTCCCAGTATGGGAAAGGAATTAGTCAATCAAGTCCAGGAAACGCAGAGTCCCATACAGGATAAATCCAAGGAGAAACACACCAAGACACATATTAATCAAACTATCAAAAATTAAATACAAAGAAAAAATATT
>NC_041234.1:6290461-6291894 GCF_002837175.3 Physeter macrocephalus
AGTGGCAGGACATATTTACAGTGATGAAGGAGAAAAACCTTCAATCAAGATTACTCTACCCAGCAAGGATCTCATTCAGATTTGATGGAGAAATTAAAACCTTTACAGACAAGCAAAAGCTGAGAGAGTTCAGCACCACCAAACCAGCTTTACAACAAATGCTAAAGGAAATTCTCTAGGCAGGAAACACAAGGAAGGAAAAGACCTACAATAACAAACCCAAAACAATTAAGAAAATGGGAATAGGAACATACATATCGATAACTACCTTAAGTGTAAATGGATTAAATGCTCCCACCCAAAAACACAGACTGGCTGAATGGATACGAAAACAAGACCCATATATATGCTGTCTACAAGAGACCCACTTCAGACCTAGGGACACATACAGACTGAAAGTGAGGGATGGAAAAAGATATTCCATGCAAATGGAAATAAAAGAAAGCTGGAGTAGCAGTTCTCGTATCAGACAAAATAGGCTTTAAAATAAAGACTGTTACAAGAGACAAGGATACTACATAATGATCAAGGGATCAACCCAAGAAGAAGGTATAACAATTGTAAATATTTATGCACCCAACATAGAAGCACCTCAATACATAAGGCAAATGCTAACAGCCATAAAATGGGAAATTGACAGTAACCCAATCATAGTCGGAGACTTTAACACCGCACTTTTACCAATGGACATATCATCCAAAATGAAAATAAATAAGGAAACACAAGCTTTAAATGATACATTAAACAAGATGGACTTAATTGATATTTATAGGACATTCCATGCAAAAACAGCAGAATACACTCTCTTCTCAAGTGCTCATGGACCATTCTCCAGGATAGGTCATATCCTGGGTCACAAATCAAGCCTTGGTGAATTTAAGAAAATTGAAATCGTATCAAGTATCTTTTCCGACCACAGCGCTATGAGACTAGATATCAATTACAGGAAAAAATCTGTAAAAAATACAAACACATGGAGGCTAAACAATACACTACTAAATAACCAAGAGATCAGTGAAGAAATCAAAGAGGAAATAAAAAAATGCCTAGAGTCAAATGATAATGAAAACACGATGATCCAAAACCTATGGGATGCAGCAAAAGCAGTTCTAAGAGGGAAGTTTGTAGCAATACAGTCCTACCTCAACAAACAAGAAACATCTCAAATAAACAACCTAACCTTACAGCTAAAGCAATTAGAGAAATAAGAACAAAAACCACCAAAGTTAGCAGAAGGAAAGAAATCATAAAGATCTGATCAGAAATGAATGAAAAAGAAATGAAGAAAACATTTGCAAAGATCAATAAAACTAAAAGCTGGTTCTTTGAGAAGATAAACAAAATTGAAAAACCATTAGCCAGACTCATCAAGAAAAAAAGGGAGGAGACTCAAATCAATAGAATTAGAAATGAAAAAGGAGAAGTAACAACTG
>NC_041234.1:6292933-6303570 GCF_002837175.3 Physeter macrocephalus
AGACCTAAATAGACATTTCTCCAAGGAAGATATATAGATTGCCAACAAACACATGAAAGGATGCTCAACATCACTAATCATTAGAATAATGCAAATCAAAAGTACAATGTGTTATCACATGACACTGGTCAGAATGGCCATCATCAAAAAGTCTACAAACAATAAATGCTGAAGAAGGTGTGGAGAAAAGGAAACCCTCTTGCACTGTTGGTGGGAATGTAACTTGATACAGCCACTAAGGAGAACAGTATGGAGGTTCCTTAAAAAACTAAAAATAGAACTACCATAGACCCAGCAATCCCACTCCTGGGCATATACCCTGAGAAAACCATAATTCAAAACGAGTCATGTACCACAATGTTCATTGCAGCTCTATTTACAATAGCCAGGACATGGAAGCAACCTAACTGTCCATCAACAGATGAATGGATAAAGAAGATGCGGCACATATATACAATGGAATATTATTCAGCCATAAAAAGAAATACAGTTGAGTTATTTGTAGTGAGGTGGTTGGACCCAGTCTGTCATACAGAGTGAAGTAAGTCAGAAAGAGAAAAACAGATACTGTATGCTAACACATATATATTGAATCTTATTTTTAAAAAATGGTTCTGAAGAACCTAGGGGCAGGACAGGAATAAAGACGCAGATGTAGAGAACGGACTTGAGGACACGGGGAGGGGGAAGGGTAAGCTGGGACGAAGTGAGAGAGTGGCATGGACATATATACACTACCAAATGTAAAATAGATAGCTAGTGGGAAGCAGCATAGCAGAGGGAGATCAGCTCGGTGCTGTGTGTCCACCTGGAAGGGTGGGATAGGGAGGAAGCGAGAGAGAAGCAAGAGGGAGGAGATATGGGGAACATATGTATACGTATAGCTGATTCACTTTGTTGTAAAGCAGAAACTAACACACCATTGTAAAGCAATTATACTCCAATAAAGATGTTAAAAAAAAGACAGATGCTGGGGGATCCTGATTGAGTAGGGGCCTGGGAATGTGTGCTTGAAAACAGCTACCCCAGGTAAGTGCCACGATCTGCCAGAGTTGAGGAGTCCTGCCCAATTTATTCTCCCAGGCGATGACAACACATTCCTCATTCTGAGCCCTGGCGAGGATCCAGTTTTCAACTAACTGAAAGTGGAGTGTCAGAAAAAGACGCTTTTGGAGGAAAAATAGAAGAAAGAAGTTATTGCTATTTCCTTTCCTCGTTTCCCTCTCCCTGAGGTGAGAGACACTGAGTCTGACAGAAGCCAAATTGTCAAGTGGCAAAATTGGAAGCAGTCTAGCCTCACCCAGGAAACAAATAAAGAAATAGGAAGGGAAGTGTGTGCTTTTATCAGTCCGTGGGCACCTGGCCACTCAGACTGATATTGCAGGGGAGGCCTGGGCCTTTTGCAGGGAAGACGGCACTGAGAGCAAATGCTCCGGATCGCAGTGGTGGATTTTTAGCACGGTCTCCGAGAAAGGGGGCCATCAACAGTCTGAGTTAAGAATCTAAAAGGAGAGTGGCAACTCTGAAGACATGGGTCTAACCTGTGGCCCTTCAGCCATTCATTTTGATGTGGCTTTTTTTAAGCCTACGTTCCTTTCTCGTGATTCTCTAAATCATGACCCAGCACACAATGGCCACTGGGTTTTCGGCTCCGAAAGTGGATGATCAGAGTCAGCAGTGTGGACATGCAGGGCCTGTATACGTCTAGATCATCCTTATGTATGTTGCCTCTTGTTTCTTTCTCTCTCTTTTTTCTTTTCTTATAAAAATGTGGGAGTAGGTATTTATGTTTAAGTTGAACTATACGAAATCTCCATTTTCATACATTAAAAAAAGAGAGAGTATTGGTGATTTCCTATAGCTAATCCTAATCTTTTCTGTAGCTTCTCCTTCTCCCCACCCCCTTCTCTCTCTGTCTGTCTCAATCTCTTTCCATGGCTCTATTCTCTTATTTTCTTGCCTTTGCAATCATATGTGTATTACCCAGAATACCAGCTGTGAAGGTCAATAGACAGTACCAGGAAAAATTAACAAAAAGAAGAGGTTTTAAATTTCAATAAGTGTTAATTTGAGAACCCACTGATGTACTTGGTGTATCTGGAGGGGAGGTTCTTTGTGGTCCAGCTGAAGCAATGGCCTGTGAAATTCTTGATCCTGCAGAATGGACCAGTCCTGATGAGAATGTGAATTTGTTTGTGTCACCATTTTTTTTTTTTTTTTTTTGGCTCAGAAGTGTATTTAATGACTCCAGCTCACGGCCCCTCCCCTGCAACTCTGGCTTTGTTTCCCGTGAGTAGTCAGCGGAGGTTCCCTGAGAGGTTCAGGAGGGGCTCCAGGGACCTTGGGCCTGGAAGGGAAGGGCCATCGTCTCTCCTTGTGGCCTTTGGTAGCTGCTGGGTGGAGGCTGTGGGACGGGGGTCCCAAGCCCAGGGCCTCTGGGTGCTGCACATCTCACAGCCGGGTCAGCTTTGGGGCACTGATGAAGGTGCAGGAAGGGCAGGGCCAGCCGGGCTGAAGGGCATTGGGGAGGCTGGAGCCAGCTGGCTGAGGGGCTTGGGGCAGCCCCAGTGACTAAGGAAACAGGTGGCCTAGTTCCACATCCATCTTCTGGGGGTGCTGAGGATTGCGTCCTGGGGCTTCTCGGCGGGGGCTGAGAGTCCCGGTCCCGCTGGCCCCCATAGAAAGCAAGGCTGTATCCAGGGACACACAGGCACTTCCCGATGACCCAGCGCTGCACAGCCGGTGGGAAGCCGAACTCCGAGAATATCTGCTTCTGGAGGGCCCAATGGTGCAGTGGGGGTGGACCGGCAGTGAGACATGGGCAGAGGATGCAGCATCTTCAGCTGTGCCGTGTAGCCTGATGGGGCCGGGAGGGAAGCAGGCCTCCTGCAGCTGGATGCTGAGGGCCACATGATGCTGGGCCAGGATGGCTGCCGCTTGGGCTGCCCGCTTCTCATCCCCACCCTCTCTGGCCCGGGTCGGGCGCCCTGCTAGCTCCTCATTCTGTCCTTCCACGGTGGCACCTCGGACCAGGGCTGCTCACCGCTGAGCTTCCTGAGGGTTGGCAAAGTGCAGGCTGAGAGTCCCAGGCCCTCCTGGTGGAGGCTGCAGCTCATGCTGGATGGGGGCTCGGACGGTGTAGGAGACTGACTCCCAGGGCCGCTCCAAACTGACAGCCCCGGGCCCCGCGCCAAGCAGCTCCAGCCGGAAGCGCCCTGGTCGCTCGGCGTCCGCGCTCAGCCGCAGCCTCCGCAGCTGCGCCTCGGCGTCCGACCCCGCGCCCAGCGGCCTCACCGCGGCGAGCACGGCCAGGAGCACCGCGGCCCGGCCCCACGAGCCCGCTTCCGTGGCCTTCGGCCGCTCTGTGCCACCATTTTGGCATGTGAATACTGCTGCTTTTTTCTTTATTTGGGCTTTTAGATTCAAGGGGACTTTTCTGGATGTGGGGATGTAGTGTTAGAGGGATTGTTAAAAGAGTCGTGACCTTAAGACCAAAAATCTCTACGTATGTACTGACAAATAAAGCAAACCGGGCTGGACAGGCTTTGTCGTGCCGTCCCACTGATGATCCAGGTGCCTGGTATCTAGTTTCCCATCAAAGTTTGCCTTCTGAATGAGCACTCTGGCCCTTGCAGCATCTTTGCAAGCTTCTTTAAGTGGATCCTGTTGACTGTCCTTACCCTGCTTGCCAACCTCACTTTTGTTTCCTGGATCACAAATGGAATTTGTCACCTTCTCATGGATAATACACCTCAAGTAACAACACCTTTGTTCCTCTGTGCATAACATGCTTTCTTTCTCTTTCAGTTTTAAAGATGCAACAGTTTTGAGCAAAGGCAGAGGCTTGTGGAAAGGAGCCATTAGAAGAGAGAGGTCAAATAGAAGTATGGGAGTTAACAGGGCACAGGTCCTTAAGAAGGTGAGCAGAAACATGGCCCGATTTCAATACTTTAGATACGATGTGTGACAAGTGCAAAGAAGAGCAGAAATGTCACTGTCACATTTTCTTCTTGTCAGAATCATTTGGGATTATGGGGATTATAGTCAGAATTGCAGTTTTGAGAACCCTGCAATGTTTTTGATTCATCTTTCCTTTTTGAATCTCATACTGTGGAATCATGTCCGTCTTTTACTCAAATCTTATTAGGGTCCATAAATTCAAACCAGTGGTCATTTATTTAGCACATACTTCATGTTCAGTGCGTAGTAGGTGGTGTGAGGGTTGCCACACAAGACATGATTCTGCTCTTGAGGGATTTATAATCAAGTTGAGAAAGCTGAAAATAGCTAAATAAAGAAAACATATAAGTATGTTAAAGTGCTAAAGACAGGTCGCCAGTTTCTTATCCAAAACATTTAGAGCCAGGACTTCAGGATTCATACATTTTCCCTCCTTCTAGAAAGGTAGTATAGTTTGTAGCCTACGTAATACGTAACAATTCTAGTGGGGTAGGGCCACAGCACCCAATAACCAAACTATACATATAATAAAGAGATATAAAGTAAAAACAATAAATAATAAATGAAGACTGTTAATAGACCAGGTTTGTTGCCAAACGAATTTAAACCAAACCTAAAAGTAAAAGTTCTGTTTTCTGAAATGTTTGGGTTTCAGAACTGTGGAAAGGGACACTGAACCTTTATCATGGGTATTGACTAATATAGGGAAAGGAAATGAATATTTATGGCGTAGGTAGAAACTTTCCAATTTTTTTTCAGCACCAGCATCTGAGATTCAAACCAAGGAGTAATTTGTTCACATGTGTACAACTCAGCATCATCTGGAAACTTGTAAGACACACAGATTACACGCCCCATCCCGCACGTACTGAATCAAAACCTTTGGGCTGGGCCGCAAGTAATCTGTGTTTTAACAAGCCTTCCAGGTGATTTTGATGCACGTTAAAATTTTGAGAACCACTGACGTAGCAAATACCTGACAGAGAACCCGGATTCAAACTCAGGTGTTTCTGATTTAAAACGCCATCTTTTTTTTTTTTGATGCTGTTTTCCTCGCTCTCAAAGTAGAAAAAAGCAAGAGACTGTTGTGAGCTCAGATGGAAGAGCGACTTCAAAGAAGGTACGCTGAAACATGCTTCGCTTTAATCTAATAGATAAGAGCAAAATAATTTTGTAATGTACATCCCTAGAATATTAGTCCGTTCCTTAATTATATCAGGAAGAAAAATAAGCATTGATAATTCCCTGTTTTATTTTCTCCACGTTAATATGTCAAAGATGGTATAATATATTTTGTAATTTCTTTAAGATCAAGGTAGTAACTTAATTGTGAAAATTAAGACTTAGGAACTTTGTAAGGAAAAGAGGTTCTCAAATAGTCCTAAGATGGTTATTGACCTATTATTTGGTATCTTTGATATAAGCATGTTTTACTGGTAAGATGATGTGTCTTGCTTTTCTACTTTCAACATAATTCTTAGTGTGCAAGTTGACCAACTTAAGAAAAAATCCAATTGAAGACCATTAAAACATACCTTTGCAGGTAAATGACGGTTATTTGTGTGGTCCCAGCTCTACTTAGAAGGCAAGAGATTTGAACTTAAAGGGCGAGTTTAGGGCACAGAGGAAAGGGAGAAATTGAGGACACTGATCACTTTGCTCCTTATTAACTGACAAACGGGATGACTTATTTCTGAAAGTGAATAGGTAGACATTAATATGCATGTGCTTAGAATGAGATCTAGCAAAGCACAAGTCTAATACACCCTTAGGCTGTGTCTTAATAACTTAATGTCATATTGATCTCTTTCGGAAAGGGATACCGTATTGGAAAAGAAATCACTGCAAAAACAAAATGGCAAAAAATGCTACCTAAATCACACCAGTTATGAGCTCTCTTTTTACCGTCGTGAGTAAAGCTTTCTTTTAAGGGATGAAGTGGATGTAAAACCCAGTATCTTCCAATAGCAATTAATCATATCAATTTAGGGCAGCTGTTCCAGTTTTCTTTTGCTGCATAACAAATCACCCCAAGCCTTAGTAGCTTAATACAGTAACAACAATAACAGCGATAATTATGCTCACAAATCTGCAGTTTGGGCAGGGCTCAGTGGGGACAGCATTTCTCTGTTCCACTCAGTGACTGATGGGACAGCTTGAAGGCGTTGGGCTAGAATAATCTGAAGGCATTCTCACAGGTCTGGCTGTTGGCTTAGCTATTAGCTGGAGCTTTCAGCTGAAACGTATACTTGTGACTTCTTCATGTGGCCTGGGCTTCCTCACCAAATGGTGGCTGGTTTCCAAGGGTGAGTATCTAGAGAGAGAGCCACGTAGAATCTGCAGCACCTTTTATGACCTAGATTCAGAAGTCATGCAGTGTCTCTTCTATTTATTGTAGTTGTAATAAAGTCCTGCCCAGGACTTTAAAGTCCCCAGTTGAAGGGGAGGGTAAATAGAATGCACCTCTTGATAAGGGAGTGTCAAGGTTCTGGAAGAGCGAGTGGGGCCATTGTTGGAAAAGACAGTCACAGGAGCTTAAGAATTACACCTCTGATTTTTTTTTTTTTTTTTTTTGCGGTACGCGGGCCTCTCACTGCTGTGGCCTCTCCCGTTGCGGAGCACAGGCTCCGGACGCGCAGGCTCAGCGGCCACGGCTCACGGGCCCAGCCGCTCCGCGGCATGTGGGATCTTCCCAGACCGGGGCACGAACCCGTGTCCCCTGCATCGGCAGGCGGACTCTCAACCACTGCGCCACCAGGGAAGCCCATGCACCTCTGATTTTTTTACTGTTGCTTTTTAACTTCTTTATTTTGAAATAATTTCAGGCTTACAGGCAAGTTGCAAAAATAGTACAGAGTTCCCATATACCCTTCACCCAATTTCCCCTCATATTACATCTTATCAAACTATAGAGCAACTATGAAAACTGAGAAATCAAACTTGTTACAGTGCTCTTAGCTAAACTAAAGAATTTATTTGGATTTCGCCATTTTTTCCCCCTAACATCCTTTTGCTGTTCTGGGATATGACACACGGTTCCATATTGCATTTAGTTGTGTGTCCTTGGTCTCCTTCAGTCTGACATTTCCACAGTGTTTTCTTGTCTTTCATGACTTGACACTTTTGAAGAGTACTGGTGAGTCATTTTGTAGAAGGTCCCTCAATTTGGGTTTGTTTGATGTTTTCTCATGATTAGATTGAAGCTCACATGTATTACTGGTGATGTTAATCTTGATCACTTGGCTAATCTGTCAGGTGGCATCTACCAGTATTCTTGACTATAAACTTACTATTTTTCTCTTTGTAATTATTAAGTATTTTGGAGAGATACTTTTTTTAAAATAAAGTTTTTTATTTCTATTTTATTTTTGGCTGTGTTGGGTCTTCGTTGCTGTGCGTGGGCTTTCTCTAGTTGTGGTGAGTCGGGGCTACTCTTCGTTGTGGTGCACGGGCTTCTCATTGTGCTGGCTTCTCTTGTTGCGGAGCGTGGGCTCTAGGCACATGGGCTTCATTAGTTGTGTCACGCAGGCTCAGTAGTTGTGGCTCGCGGGCTCTAGAGTGTAGGCTCATTAGTCGTGGCACATGGGCTTAGTTGCTCTGCGGCATGTGGGATCTTCCCAGACCAGGGCTCAAACCCGTGTCCCCTGCATTGGCAGGTGGATTCTTAACCACTGCGCCACCAGGGAAGTCCTTGGAGAGATACTTTGAGACTAAGCAAGTATCTTGTTTCTACTTAAAACTTTTGGAAACTAATTTTAGCATCCATTGGTGGATCTTGCCTGCAGCAATTACTAATGCGGTGTTGTAATGTTTATTTTTTATTTTCTTCATTCCTTCTGTATTATTTAATTAGAATTCTTCTCTATGAGAGAGCTGTCCCTTCTCCCCTGTTTAGTTTTTTATTCAGTTGTTTCGATCAGCATGGACTCATGAATATTTATTCTTAGGATTATATTCCAATACTATATTTATTTTCTTGTTCAAGTTGTTCCAACTTTGGCCATTGGGAGCTCTTTCAGGTTGGCTCCTATGTCATTTCAACATGACTTCATCCTTTTTTTTTTTTTTTTTCTAATTTTTTGGAGCACTTCTTTACTTTCTGGTACAAAAACATGCTCTAGGTTCATCTTGTATTTTCCTTGCCAAAGCCCTGGAATCAAGTTCTTCAAAGAGCCCTAGTTCCTTTTATTGGAGAATGGTATTTAGAAACCAAGATTTGGGTGTTTAGATGTAAACATTGCGACTGGGGTGTCATACATATACACATTCCTTTTAATTGTTGGGTGGTATTCCATTGTATGAACGTACCAGTTTGTTTTTCCATTCAGCAGTTGAAGGACATCTGGCTTTTCAAGTTTCGGTGATTATGCATAAAGCTGCTATAAACGTTCATGTATAGGTTTTTGTGTGAACATAAATTTTCATTTCTTTCAGGTAGATATGTAGGACTGTGATTGCAGGTACATAGGGTTGTTATATGTTTAACTTTGTCAGAAACTGTCAAACTATCTTCCAAACTGGCTCTACAGTTTTGCATTCCCACCAGCAACGTATGAGAGTTCCGGTTGCTCTGCATCCTTGCCACCGCCATTTGGTTGTTCTGTGACTTCAGCTGTCTGATAGGTTTGGAAAGAGTCATAAAATTGAAGTAATTTTGGTTATTTTTTTCATTATCTGCATAAGAGCAGTACTCCTTTTCACTCCCTACATCACAAGTGGGAGTCAGAAGTAGAGGAGCTTTGATTTGAAAGTTTAAAGAGGTAACATAAGTTTAACTGGGAAATTAAGGTCAAAACATTGTACTTCTATTATTTTGGAATAAATAGAGCTTCACTGAATAGAAACATTATGTACTGGGAGGTAACGGGGATAAACACATTATTTCTTCGAGTGGTCTCCTTCAAATTTTTCATGCCAAGCGACTGGCTCCCTTCTGGGTGTTTCCAGAGACCTCTCCGCCCTTCCATCTTCTCTGCTGGTATCACACTACTTTGCCATTATTAATTAATCACAGGTTGTATATCTGAATGCTTATGGGGTCAGAGAGATTACATAAATAGGCTAATCTTACTGGATATGATACAGTAGAAAGAGTAGGTCAGGGGCTAAACTAGGGAGTGCATACACTGCTTTAAGGTAATTCAAGTGAAAATTCATATGTGCCTCTGTGTGTATCTATCTCCTAACAAATAAAACTGCTCAGGGCTCCAGCTTATGGTCCCTGATTCATTCCGTGTGGTTTGGCTGTCGATTCTGCAAGGAGCAGTTGGCATGGTGCCAGCAGCACTACCTAGTAAGTGTTCAACAGATACTGAATGAATGACTGATCATCACAAAATGTTGCAGGAAATCCAAAGCGTTATTGATTACATTGAAGTAGATATTTCTTTCCATGTACTTTGAGAATGCCAATGGTTTTTATAGATCTTACAGAACTTCTTGCCCCATCACAAGTTCTGTCAAGATCTCTATGTCTGCCATGTCATAAGGAACTAAAAATAATGAAAGGACTAGGCTCAGTTTTCTATAGCAATACATGGGCTATCTTTACACCAGTTACTGAATTAAATGATGACATAGGAGGATTGATTTATTGATTTTTGCCACGTAAAATAGCTACTTTGGGCAGCAAGAAATTTCTTTAAGATTAAAAATTCCTGGGACTTCCCTGGTGGCACAGTGGATAAGACTCCGTGCTCCCAATGCAGGGGGCCCAGGTTCAATCCCTGGTCAGGGAACTAGATCCCACATGCATGTGGCAATTAAGAGTTCACATGCCACAACTATGGAGCCCACCTGCTGCAACTAAGACACGGTGCAACCAAATAAATATTTTAAAAAATGAGAAATCTTTAAAAAAAGATTAAAAATTCCCTAAGCACCACTCATCTCCATCTGTATCATCTGACAACTCTTTCAGGCTGTGCAAATATTTAATGGGGATATTTCAGAGAATTGAAAGCAATAGAATGAATGTTTTAAGCTGACGTTCATTCTAGAGGGGCATTCTGGGATTTTAGATTAAGATCAATACTATGAGGTATGTGTGGAAGTGACAAGGCAGAGTCCAAGAACTGCCCTGGAGTCCAAGCTGAGTGAGTGTTTTAAAGAAAAACTGAAGGGACAGTGAGAGGTTTTTTTTTGTTTTTTGTTTTACTTCTCATTTGTCATTTAGTCTCCAAAGGATTGAGGAACTTTTCTTGAGGTAGAGTGGGGGCAAAAGGAAAATTATAGGTTAGGAGAGAAAATGCCTTTTGGGCACAGGAAAGATTGTGGTAATGGAGATGGCAGATCTCAAGGTGGGAAGGATATATTTATGCTGAAGAAAGAACTCAACTCTAACAAAGGATTCCCTGGGGCAGGTAAGACACAAGAATAAATTAGGTACAAAGCACAAGAATCCCTGAAAGATTATAATATGAATGTAACCAGTCGTTTTCTCTGAGTCAGACACTCCATATCCACTTAGCTTATGGTCACCTACAACCAACACGACATTGGCCAAGTTTACATTAGTCAATCAACATCATGTGTTTTCCACCTCTGTTGCTGTTACTTAAAAAAAAAAGACATCTTGTTCATGCTTATGAATACCCTACTATCTATACTTCTTTTGTCTGGCTCGCTTTTTTTTTTTTTTTTTTTTTTTTTTTTTTTAACGGTACGCGGGCCTCTCA
>NC_041234.1:6304065-6305939 GCF_002837175.3 Physeter macrocephalus
TGCGGAGCACAGGCTCCGGACGCGCAGGCTCAGCGGCCACGGCTCACGGGCCCAGCCGCTCCGCGGCATGTGGGATCTTCCCGGACCGGGGCACGAACCCGTGTCCCCTGCATCGGCAGGCGTACTCTCAACCACTGCGCCACCAGGGAAGCCCTGGCTCACTTTTTAACATACTAAAAAACTGGTCTGCAGTAAAAATTTTCTGAGTCAGTTTGAACCAGTGTTTCAAATACCACACATCCACACCACCAAAGCATTCTCTGTTCATTGATGTAATTAATATATTTTTATGTCAAGTTAATTTGAAATCTTGCTTCAATTTTCCCTTCATGTGATTAAATACTTAAGCATTAGGTCTCAAAGGCCAATTTACATAAATAATGAAGGACCTAATTCACCCTATCTATGTTGGCCCCTCCTTCTATTGTGGAAGTAAATGTTGTAACATATATGCATCCCACATTGCAAGTCCTTTACCTTTTCTATCCCTTAGAAACAGTAACGCTGAAATATTGGCTTGGCCAAAAAGTTCGTTCAGGTTTTTCCATAAGATGTTGCAGAAAAACCTGAAGGAACTTTTTGGCCAAGCCAATATTAAAGAGTCTTGGCTTTCATGGGTACATTGCTGCCACATTTTATCAGTTCACAGAGGAAGAAATATGGATGTCATGTGAAAAGGCAGTATTTGGGAGGATGGTATTTATAAATGACAGTGGCTGAAAGGCTAATGTGTTGATCAGACTTCTGTGGCTTTGAAAATAATGGAGTGCTCCCTGTGCATGGCTGTCACTGTGTAGTCCAGGGCATAAATCCATAGCATTTAAGATGACAGTACCTTGTATTTACATAGAGACTTTCTCCAAGGAATTCACATCACTCCTTAGGAATGGCTCCATTAATTCTTATAGCTTTGGGACCTAGAGTGGGAAGATACATCTTTATGGCCAGCTGTCATAAATGAAGGAACCACGCCTGAGATAGGTTTGTAACTTTCTCAAGGTCACTCTAGCCAAACTGAATTGCTGGAAGTGAGGAAACGCAGAGCAATATCAATTTCCCATGGTGGGGAAGGACTGTATGGGTCGCTTGGGGTAGGGAAGGAACATGGCCTTTCAGCAACTGTCTTTCATCATTTTTACCCCCCTATGTAATCTGTGACTGAAGGATATTACCTTTATAATGGTTAGTGTTTCCCAAACCATGATCTTCTGAACACTAGGCTATACAAGACATCAATAGGTCTTCATGGAAAACACAAAACATGGCTTCCGTAGCCAAATTTTTTTTTTTTTAACATCTTTATTGGAGTATAATTGCTTTACAATGGTGTGGTAGTTTCTGCTTTATAACAAAGTAAATCAATTATACATATACATATGTTCCCATATCTCTTCCCTCTTGCATCTCCCTCCCTCCCACCCTCCCTATCCCACCCCTCTAGGTGGTCACAAACCACCTAGCTGATCTCCCTGTGCCATGCGGCTGCTTCCCACTAGCTATCCACCCTACGTTTGGTAGTGTATATATGTCCATGCCACTCTCTCACCTCGTCACAGCTTACCCTTCCCCCCTCCCCATATCCTCAAGTCCATTCTCTAGTAGGTCTGTGTCTTTATTCCTGTCTTAGCCCTAGGTTCTTCGTGACATTTTTTTCCCTTAGATTCCATATATATGTGTTAGCATACAGTATTAGTTTTTCCCTTTCTGACTTACTTCACTCTGTATGATGGACACTAGGTCCATCCACCTCCCTACAAATAGCTGAATTTCGTTTCCTTTTAGGGCTGAGTAATATTCCATTGTATATATGTGCCACATCTTCTTTATCCATTCTTCTGTTGATGGACACTTAGGTTGCTCCCATGTCCTGGCTA
>NC_041234.1:6307229-6321062 GCF_002837175.3 Physeter macrocephalus
TGTCTTTTCTCCATTGTGTATTCTTGCCTCCTTTATCAAAGATAAGGTGACCATATGTGCATGGGTTTATCTCTGGGCTTTCTATCCTGTTCCATTGATCTGTATTTCTGTTTTTGTGCCAGTACCATACTGTCTTGATTATTGTAGCTTTGTAGCGTAGTCTGAAGTCAGCAAGGCTGATTCTTCCAGCTCCGTTTTTCGTTCTCAAGATTGCTTTGGCTATTCGGGGTCTTTTGTGTTTCCATACAAATTGTGAAATTTTTTGTTCTAGTTCTGTGAAAAATGCCAGTGGTAGTTTGATAGGGATTGCATTGAATCTGTAGATTGCTTTGGGTGACTCTACTAGAGTCATTTTCACAATGTTGATTCTTCCAATCCAAGAACATGGTATATCTCTCCATCTATTTGTATCAGCTTTAATTTCTTTCATCAGTGTCTTATAATTTACTGCATACAGGTCTTTTGTCTCCTTAGGTAGGTTTATTCCTAGATATTTTATTCTTTTTGTTGCAATGGTAAATGGGAGTGTTTTCTTAATTTCACTCTCAGATTTTTCATCATTAGTGTATAAGAATGCCAGAGATTTCTGTGCATTAATTTTGTATCCTGCTACTTTACCAAATTCATTGATTAGCTCTAGTAGTTTTCTGGTAGCATCCTTAGGATTCTCTATGTATAATATCATGTCATCTGCAAATAGTGACAGCTTTACTTCTTCTTTTCCTATTTGGATTCCTTTTATTTCTTTTTCTTCTCTGATTGCTGTGGCTAGTACTTCCAAAACTATGTTGAATAAGAGTGGTGAGAGTGGGCAACCTTGTCTTGTTCCTGATCTTAGTGGAAATGGTTTCAGTTTTTCACCATTGAGAACAATGCTGGCTGTGGGTTTGTCATATATGGCCTTTATTATGTTGAGGAAAGTTCCCTCTATGCCTACTTTTTGCAGGGTTTTTATCATAAATGGGTGTTGAATTTTGTCAAAAGCTTTCTCTGCATCTATTGAGATGATCATATGGTTTTTCTCCTTCAGTTTGTTGATATGGTGTATCATGTTGATTGATTTGTGTATATTGAAGAATCCTTGCATTCCTGGGATAAACCCCACTTGATCATGGTGTATGATCCTTTTAATGTGCTGTTGGATTCTGTTTGCTAGTATTTTGTTGAGGATTTTTGCATCTATGTTCATCAGTGATATTGGCCTGTAGTTTTCTTTCTTTGTGATGTCTTTGTCTGGTTTTGGTATCAGGGTGATGGTGGCCTCGTAGAATGAGTTTGGGAGTGTTCCTCCCTCTGCTATCTTTTGGAAGAGTTTGAGAAGGATAGGTGTTAGCTCTTCTCGAAATGTTTGATAGAATTCGCCTGTGAAGCCATCTGGTCCTGGGCTGTTGTTTGTTGGAAGATTTTTAATCACAGTTTCAATTTCAGTGCTTGTGATTGGTCTGTTCATGTTTTCTACTTCTTCCTGGTTCAGTCTCGCAAGGTTGTGCATTTCTAAGAATTTGTCCATTTCTTCTAGGTTGTCCATTTTATTGGCATATAGTTGCGTGTAGTAATGGCTCATGATCCTTTTTATTTCTGCAGTGTCAGGTGTTACTTCTCCTTGCTGGGTAGAATAATCTTGGTTGTAGGTTTTTCTCTTTCATCACTTTAAATATGTCCTGCCACTCCCTTCTGGCTTGCAGAGTTTCTGCTGAAAGATCAGCTGTTAACCTTATGGGGATTCCCTTGTGTGTTATTTGTTGTTTTTCCCTTGCTGCTTTTAATATGTTTTCTTTGTATTTAATTTTTGATAGTTTGATTAATATGTGCCTTGGCGTGTTTCTCCTTGGATTTATCCTGTATGGGACTCTCTGTGCTTCCTGGACTTGATTAACCATTTCCTTTCCCGTATTAGGGAAGTTTTCAACTATAATCTCCTCAAATATTTTCTCAGTCCCTTTCTTTTTTTTCTTCTTCTGGGACCCCTATAATTCAAAAGTTGGTGTGTTTAATGTTGTCCCAGAGGTCTCTGAGACTGTCCTCGGTTCTTTTCATTCTTTTTTCTTGATTCTGCTCTGCAGTAGTTATTTCCACTATTTTATCTTCCAGGTCACTTATCCGTTCTTCTGCCTCAGTTATTCTGCTATTGATCCCTTCTAGAGTTTTTTTAAATGTCATTTATTGTGTTGTTCAATGTTGCTTGTTTCCTCTTTAGTTCTTCTAGGTCCTTGTTAAATGTTTCTTGCATTTTCTCTATTCTATTTCCAAGATTTTGGATCATCTTTACTATCATTCTGAATTCTTTTTCAGGTAGACTGCCTATTTCCTCTTCATTTGTTAGGTCTGGTGGGTTTTTATCTTGCTCCTTCATCTGCTGTTTGTTTTTCTGTCTTCTCATTTTGCTTATCTTACTGTGTTTGGGGTCTCCTTTTTGCAGGCTGCAGGTTCGTAGTTCCCGTTGTTTTTGGTGTCTGTCCCCAGTGGCTAAAGTTGGTTCAGTGGGTTGTGTAGGCTTCCTGGTGGAGGGGACTGGTGCCTGTGTTCTGGTGGATGAGGCTGGATCTTGTCTTTCTGGCGGGCAGGTCCACGTCTGCTGGTGTGTTTTGGCGTGTGTGTGGCCTTATTGTGATTTTAGGCAGCCTTTCAGCTAATGCGTGGGGTTGTGTTCCTGTCTTGCTCGTTGTTGGGCATAGGGTGTCCAGCACTGTAGCTTGCTGGTCGTTGAGTGAAGCTGGGTGTTGGTTTTGAGATGGAGATCTCTGGGAGGTTTTTGCCGTTTGATATTACGTGAAGCTGGGAGGTCTCTTGTGGACCGGTGTCCTGAAGTTGGCTCTCCCACGTCTGAGGCACAGCAGTGACTCCTGGCTGCAGCACCTAGAGCCTTTCATCCACACGGCCGTCCCGCCGTCCCCACGACTGTCGCGGCTTCAGCCGCTGGAGCCCCTCCAGAGCCGGCAGCCTCAGTGAGGCCGCCCTCCCCTCTGGCTCTGGGGAGCTTCCGTGACGGCAGAGGGAAGAGACCCCGAGCCGGGAGTTCCCACCGAATATGTTTGAGAACGGATTCATCTTATATTTCCTTTTTGCTGATTCATAATTCCTATTAGTGCAGTAAGAGCTCCGAGAAGTCCTATAGTGAAGAAAATTACTAACTTTGTTTAAGCCACAGTTTTCCAGACTTATTTGACCATGGAAGTAAAGTTTCTTTTATAACAGCAGCTCTTAAAGACTTACGGAACTGTCTTTCAACGGATTGCATTTTGAGGAACTAGGTTTCTTAGATAAAGGCTCTGGTGAAGAAATACTTCTCTAAAATGTTTTTATTCTTTTATCTTTCCAGGCCCACAGCCTATGTGGAGGCCTCATTCACAGATGACCTGGGTGATGTTTGAACCTTAGAGATGCAGGAGATATTCTAAGTGTTGCTAGATAAGTCTCCATGGAAGGAATGGGATGGTGCTGAAAAATGATCTGGGAACAGTAACATAGCCTTTGCTCCAATCTCCTTCCAATTCCTGCCTGGTTCTACTTATTCCACACCCTGATCTGGGGCCATTTGCCTGGAATGGTGTCACAGGGCCCTGTGTGCTGGGCGCTGAGGGGATGAACAGTCACCAAGACCCAAGGAGAAATCAAGAACCATCTGGACAAGAACTAGGGGTAGTCTCTCACTGAGGTGCAGAATAGGACATGGATTCTCAGGGTAGAGATAGTAGAGGCAGTGGTGACATCAGGAAGCGGGGAAACATGGAACATGGCATTCTAACAGAACAGGAAGAGTCTTATGTAGACCGAATCTTGATAAGGAGGCATGTGGCATCCCAGAACAGGTTTCAGGGCTAGGGCAGGGTCCAAGATGAGGTCCCACCAAGAGTTTTTGTTCAGGTAGCTCTTGCACATTGGTTAGGGAAATCACTATTAGAATATTTTAGTCACTCTCCTTCGGGATGTGATAAAAATGCTGCCCTGTGAGTTGCTAACTAAAAACCATTTGGAAAACAGGTATTTGTCCATATGGAGACTGATAGCCAGGGGAAACTGTTACTTTTGTAAGGAAACAAAAAACTGTGTCAAGATGATCAGCTGCCTTAAAAATAAGACAGGGTGAGAATGCATAGCTATTGGGCCACGTTCAGATGCTGATTCTCCTTCCCGTATTCCCCCTATAGCCAGCCAGTGCTGTCCTCCCTGCCGCCCCAGTCAGCTTGTCACTAGCGTGATCAAGCAGGGCAGGAGCTCTTATTCCTCAAATGTCATTTGAATTAGTAAGAGTGAGGTGCCTGGAGGGTAGCACTGAAAAGTGGCAGGAGGTGGGGGGACGAGGAAGGTTAAGTGGGACCAGTTACAAAGGACCTTGGCTGTCATAAAGGAGTTATATATCATATCTAGGAGTTTGGACCGTATTGTCTGGAAAGGAGGAGAATGCAGAGTTTTGAAGTTGGGTTGTGCCATGATCGAATGTTACCAACCTACTCAGGTATTTACCAGCCCTTGTATTGCTCCCACCCTCTTAACTGCCGCCGACTGAAGGCCCCTCTCCTCTGGGAGACCGTCTACACTATAGAGACCCTGAAGTAAAGGAGGCGTGTAATCCTATTTAGTGTGTGTTAGGTCATGTTGAAACATGGGAAGTAAATGGGATGACTGTATGTATTTTCTCTGATTATTACAAAAATAGCAACCAAGAGATAGGTTTTTCTTGTTGTAATCAATTACAAAGAACAATTATAATAAGCAAAAGCAGAGAATTTAATAGTAGGCTATCCAGAAAGTTCATCAGGTTTACGTGGGAGTAGGTTTTCTTAAGAGCAGAGAGACCATTCTCCTCTGAGCATCTGGTTGGGACTTCCCTGGTGGCCAGTGGTTAGGATTTAGCGCTTTCACTGTTAAGGGCACGGGGTCAATCCCTGGTCGGGGAACTAAGATCCCGCAAGCCGCCTGGCGCGGCCAAAAAAAAACCCCAAAACAACAACAAAACGTGCAAGGCTCTGATTAAGAGAAATGCCCATGAAAGAAAATGGAGAGGGAGCTGGGCAAGGCTCAGCGAGCTGTCAGACCACAGTGCAAGGGTGACCAGGACGGAAGGGGGTGGGGTGAGAGGGTGGGTGGAAGCATCCTAGGCTGCGGTGCGGTCACAGACAGGCTTGGCAAGGTTGCCAGGGTGTCCTCCAGCCAACACTGGCCATCAGAGGTATTCCCTGTCTCCTAGCAGCGGGCTGCCCTTAGTGCCCTTGCAGTGCTCAGTCATTGGCTTGGAGCAGCCTGTGGGAGGCATAGCCCCACACAAATGCACCGGTGGCTTTCAGAGCACAGCAGTGGCGCCCAGGCCCTCAGTAAGTCTGGGGAGTGCGTTCTGTTGGCTGCAGTAATGTACAGATTCAAACGTCTGTTTGCTTACTGCATTGTGTGCTGCAGAGGGAGGGCTTCACAGAGTGAAAGCGGTTTCACAAAAAGGGAGGGCAGGCCTTTTTTTGGTAGAAACGGGAGGGTGAGGGCAGGTCAGAGATGGTCCCATTGGGTACATCTGAACATGCCACCTGCCTGCTGAAAAAGATGAGGCAGATTTGCAGCTGGTTTTACTGTGTATTCTTCTGTGAATTCCATGGCATCTAATGCCTTCCTGCTTAAAAAGAAAAATGATATTCCAGAGGGGGGAAGAGGTTAAAATGTTATTTTCAATTTCTAGGTAAAGCTGTCAGACTCCGGAAGTTTCTGACACTTCATTATAGGTAGAAGCACTCTGTTGAGTCTTTTTACATTTTATACTCAAGATAACTTTTGGATTGATGTAGTTGTTCTAAAATGATGCTCCCATCAGATAAGAGGCAAAAACAATTAGACAGAAGATACCTTTGTTTGAAATGAGTATGACTGCATAAAATGTATTAATAAAACACAGTGCATAATCTTGATCTCTTGATAAATTGCCTGCTCTGGAGAGCATGGGCACCTCTTGTAGCATCTATTGAGAAAACAAAGAAATCCTGTCAAGATGACATCTGCTTCTTCCATGGAACGTGTTAGGAGTTATGAGGTTTTGAATATGATGCAGTTAGCAGCATCGTGTACTTAATCAGCTGGCAAAGAGGAATGTTTGTCTTCTTTCTTGGGCATCTGTGGATTCTAGAAGGCAGCTCACATTTGGCTTTACCTGAAAATCAGCAGGACGTTTAGTTTGAAGATGCCGACTGAACTTGCAGTCCCCAGCCCAGCATATCCGAGCGTACCGTTGGCCGTGTGACACTGAACCGCGGTGAGATGGGGCCGGGGACGGTGTCACAGTTAACTATGGCCACAGTAGTAATGCTGCACAGCAAACACCCACAGAATCTCAGCAAACCAAAAATGGGTATTTGGTTCACACATCTAGGGGTTGACTGGAGATTGCCTAGTCTAAGCTGGGTTTAACTGGGGCAATTTGGTTTTGCTCTGTGTCTCTCTTATCTTCCTACTGGGATCAGTGAGCCGGCCTGAGCATGTTGTTCTCGTGATGGTAAAAAGACAAAAGAGCAAGTATAAACACACAAGTTATATTAAGGCTTAGGCTTGGAACTGGCACACTATCACTTCCGCCTCGTTTTATTGGCCAAAGCAAGTCACGTGGCCAAAGTGACAGGAAAGGTACAGAGAAGTATATTCTGCCCAGGATGAGGCCTTGGCAAGGGTATCGATGCAGAAAGTTGTGATGAAATGGGGCCAAAATAGGCAATCTACCACAGGGAGAAACTAGCCCTGTCTTCTTTGATCTTCTCTTTAATCTAGGCTTCCCAGGAAAGCTCTGGGGGACTCAGCCCAAGCAAGGCACAAGGTCTTGACTCTCCTTCTGTGGCAGGGGCTGTGAGCCATTCACTAACATCCATTGCCACTTCATCTCGGGTGGTTTGTCTTTTTGCTGTTGAGTTGTAAAAGTTCTTTATATATTCTGGAGGCTAGACTCTTACCAGATACATGATGTGCAAATATTTTGTACCATTCTGTGAGTTGTCTTTTCACTTTTTATGGTTTCCTTTGAACAAAAGTTTTAAATTTTCAAGTGCAGTTTATCTACTTTTTCTTTTGTTACTTGTGCTTGTCGCGTCATATCTAAGAATCCTTTGCTAAGTCCAAGGTCATGAAGATTTATCCCTGTGCTTTTCTAAGAGTTTTATTAGTTTTAGCTCTTACATTTAGGTCTTTGGTCTATTTTGAGTGGGTTTTTATACATGGTATGAAATAGGGGTCCACCTTCATTCTTTTGCGTGTGGATACCCAGTTATCCCAGCATCATTTGTTGAAGAGACTATTCTTTGAGAACCACAGATCCAGATGAGAAATTTTCACAGCTCTTGTCATTCAGGCAGACACGGGCATAAAGCTTTGTGGCTTGCTTGGTACCAGGGTGAAAAAGAGAAGGCGGGGCCAGAGTTGGGGTGGGGAGGGTGGGACTGAAATTGACATGGAGGCTGGCCTCTTGGAGATGTTATATCAGTCAGTCTAGGAACACTGCCAAAGGAATGTTATAATCTCAGTCCACCTTCTAGAAGTGTCAATATCAGTGAATTCATAGACATGCGGAGACCTAGTAGTTAGGAATCCAGATGGCTGTTGAAAACTTGGCAGTTACATATTACCCTATTTATTAGATATCTACTGGTATGCAGTGGAACCACACTCAATGGGCTAAGGGTTTGAATATAGGGGCCAGTCCTGGAGAAGAGGCTCACCCAGGGTGAAACTAGGCAAAGTGTGGTAGATTGATGATGAAAATAGCTGAAGTTTTTCACCCCTCCTTGTATCCAGGCTTTTTGCATTGTGAGTCCGTGGCTCATTCCATCAACAGATAGAGGTAATTTCCCACACTTTAATCTGGGCTGGCCTCATGATTCTTTTTGGCCAACAGAATGTAACAGACGTGACTGTATGTCATCACGGAGCCTAGGTATCAATATGTTTTATGGACTTCTCCTCTCTGTCTGGGAGCCTTACCTAGCTTCCATGAGAACAAGCTCTGACTGGAGGATGAGAGACCTCGTGGAGGCGATCTCAGGCAATCTAGAGCCGCGTAGCCCACCCACAGCTGAGCAAGCTTCCATGAGGGAGCGCAGCTGAGACCAGAGGCCTCGTCCAGCTGAGCCTAGCCAAAGTTGTCAATCTCCAGAATCTCGGGAAAAACAAATGGTTGTTATTTTAAGCCACTGAATTTTGGGGATGGTTTATTACACAGCAACAACTAATAATACATAGGGCATTGAGGTCCTGCTGAGTGGGCTGTAGACCAGGATAGGTTTTCTCAGGACCAGGGCTAAGGTAAAGCAAGGGAGGTGCCCAGGGTGCCAAGTTCATGGAGGCATTAGCTCTCAGGTGCAGACACTGTATTTTTCCTGGCCTGGGTCTTCTTTTCGAGACTGGGAGGTGTTGAGAGTGAGAGCTAAGGAAGGCGATTAAATCAGACTGGGTCCCTAGGAAAATAAGAGTGATGGCAGGGAAGCTGTGGATCAAGGTACAGGTGTGCTGAGAGATCCTCCTGGCTCTGGGTTGGTGAGGAAGACATAAGATATCAGGTATGGTTGGTGGTCAAGGAAATCCCAGTTGCAGCACAGAAGCCCAGCTATCGTGTCTGGGCCAGTAGACGGCAAACCTGCGTATGTGTCAGAAGCTAGGAGGGGCTTTGGTCTGGGCTGTTAGCTCAGTTCCTAAGCCCTGGGGCGCAAGGAAGGGCGTGGGAAGGGGCCGGGCTGTTGTCAGCTGTGTGCACGCTCCTTGGCCTATTGCTCCTTTGACTTGTTAGAACAAAATGGTTAAAATTCAAAATAATGGGCCACTTTCAGAAAAGAGCTGCCTTGCAGAACATACTTCAGAACAATTTTCATGATAAGCAGTAAGATTCTTTGCTTCAGTTGCAGCTGCCACAATTTACACATTGCATTGAGTAGCGAGAAGCAAGTTTAGTAGTGACAGGGACAGGTCATAGACATGCTTGCAAAACCCGGGTCAGACCAACAGTGATAATTTCTAAGCTCTCACATCATCACCATCTTTATAGTAATAAATGACAGCGATGATGGCTCCTTAGATTTGGGGAGGGGAGTTGCCCAGAGAGTGAAGTGGAAAAGTAATAAGGGTATGTGTTCCGCGGGCTAAGATGTGAACAGTTGTGAAGATACGGTCTACGTTGTAAAACAGTGACTGAGGCCTCTAGGATAATGAAGACATACTGGAGACAAGCTTTCAGTTCTTAGCTTGTCAGTCTTTGTGGAATATCCTCGTCTCTCTCTAAATTGGGAAGCAAGACTTTCCAGGCTTGGGTAGTTAATGAGAGTAGAGGAGGGGCCATTGGGTAGCCTCATGGTTACGGTTCCAGAAACCGTGCTTCTCACTCACCAACAGTACACCACCTACTTCTCCATCCTCTGGTATTACCTTGTCCAGGCTGGGACTGTCCCAGCCGGCAGTTGACCATTCCCCTGCTAGTTCACCATTTAAGAGTTCTCAGCCTTCCCTCTTGCCCTCGGTTTCATTGTAAATGGATGCCCTTAATCTAGTTGTACAATCACCCCTTCTCCTCCTCCTTGAAACTGCAGCCATGCGGGCGCTCTTAATTATAACTACTGCTCTGGGACCCAGGACCTAGAGGTGGCTTGGCCATTGCACTTTCACTCTTACTGGGAAACCACTCTTTGTTTTTTTAAATTTTTAACTTTTTTAACTGAAGTCTAGTTGATTTACAATGGTGTGCCAATCTCTGCTGTACTGCAAAGTGACTCAGTTATACACATATAGACATTCTTTTTTCAATATTCTTTTCCATTATGGTTTATCCCAGGAGATTGGATATAGTTCTGTATGCTATAGAGTAGGACCTTGTTGTTCATCCGTCCTATATATAATAGTTTACATCTGCTAATCCCAACCTCCCAGTCCATCCTCTCCCTCCCCCCACCCCTTGGCAATCACAAGTCTGATCTCTGTCTGTGAATCTATTTCTCTTTTGTAGGTGAGTTCATGTGTGCCATATTTTAGACTCCACATGTAAGTGATATCATACGGTATTTGTCTTTCTGTTTCTGACTTACTTCACTTAGTATGAGAATCTCTAGTTGCATCCATGTTGCCGCACATGGCATTATTTCATTCTTTTTTATGGCTGAGTAATATTCCATTGAATATATGCACCACATCTTCTTTATCCATTCATCTGTCGATGGACTTTTAGGTTGTTTCTACGTTTTGGTTCTCGTGAATAGTGCTGCTTTGAACATAATGGTGCAGGTATCTTTTTGAATTGTCGTTGTGTCCAGGTATATGCCCAGCAGTGGGGTTGCTGGATCACATGGTAACTGTACTTTTAACTTTTTAAGGAACTTCCATACTGTTCTCCATAGTGGCTGTACCAACTTACGTTCCCACCAACAGGCTAAGATGGTTCCCTTTTCTCCATACCCTCTCCAGTATTTACTGGAAACCACTCTTTCTATAAGGCTCACACCAACCAGTTGTTGCTGAGACCACTTTCTTTGCATTGTCACCTGCAGCCCACTTGGAGAGGCATTGAGGATTTCACCCTTGGCTCCTTCTCACTTTCTTCTTCTCTATCCAAGTGTGATCGTTACGCCTGATGGTTTTAATGATGCCTGGGCATGGCAGAGCCTATTTCAAAGTCATCACTTGTAGCTCTTGTATCACTGCTGAAATTTGGTATTTTTTGGCCTAATATTTCAAATCCCCACAACTTTTAACTGGATAAAGTCTGATCCATAGGACTTAAGGAAACTTGGGTGGCCATCTTGTTTATAACGAATTCCCTACCTACTGAAAATGTTTTCCAAACTCCAGAGAGAGGAACTCCACCGTTGCCGTCAATGTATTACCCTTGTGTTTAACTTGGTTACTTTTGCTGATAGCCCCCTGAATTTAGGGACCGTGTCTCATCATTGTCTGTCCTTCATGGTGTTCAGGACACAGTAAATGCCTGTTGGTCTATTGGTGTACCAATGCTTAAACTCTGATGCAATGGGAAATGGGCAGGTAGTCAACTTTTCCCTTTAAACATTTTTTTTTTTTAAATTCTGAATGCCCAGGTTACTGTCATTGGCTTGGCCTTCATTCTCCATGCAGGAGTAGAGAAGATTGAAAGTAGAGTTGATTTTTGTCTTACCCAGTTTTGAGTTCAAAAGAATCTGATGACTGGTAAGAAAGAAAACCTACGGGAAACTGATATATAATTTATTTGGTACCCGGTACCTGTAGGAAACATCTGTTAGGATTTTATAAGCCTGTACAAATTCAAAACAAGCTAAGTGAAGAAAATGTGTCTATTTAGAACACAGCAGAGCAGTCTTCTCTAAGAACATTAAGGAGAGAGACGTCTGCAGCTTTATTTGGCAATTGTATATAATCTCACAGGCAACACAGCTATTTTATTCATTTAATTACAAATGGAAAATGTATTATAATGAAAAATGTAAGCTGTAGAAAATGATGAACTACCCTCCCTGGTTTCCTAACCTCTTTTTTTTTTTTTTTCCATTTTGTGTGGTTAAGCTTTCCTGGCAATTAAGATGTTTAAAACAATGAAACGAAAGTACAGAGTTATAGGATGGCTGGTTAATTTCCTCATAAAGTTATTTTTTAAATCCCTTGCCAGTTACTCCATAAGCAAAAAACTTAAACATGATGTTAATTACCTTCATTAGTGCTGACAATAGTAGTTTGCACTAATGATCATGTTTGTTCTCTGCTCCATTTGCTGAGCTGAGTTGTGAATTATTAATGGGTACGAGGGCTACTTTACCACAGATGGAAATACTTTGCAGGCTGTTTTTTCAAAACACATGTCAACAAAATCCTCAACGTCCAGACCAGCTTCCTATGCGCATCCATAGATGTTGTGTTAAAAGGATCTCTCTGTGTGTACCTTTCAACAAATCAATGGACCTATGATCAGTGTGGTTTAGCTACAGACAGTATGATTCTGCATATGAAGCTGCATCAGGGCTGTGACAGAGTTCCTGCTTGGTCCTGCGTCGTTGTGAAACACTGGGCTAGTCAAGTCTCTGCATTTCCTTGACCCATGTGTAAATTATGAGAGCTGAATTAAACCCCTCTCCCCCCACCTTGAAATTTGACTGTGAGGCCAGCTAGGTTCAGGCCTTAAATAAAAAAATTCCTGTAGCCCAGCCCAGGTGAATATGAGGTCAACAGAAGAAGACCCAATTCTGTTTCCGTGCTCTGAAGATCATGAAACAGTACCTAGTTTTGGGTCTTCATGTGACTCCTCACATCCTCCCCGCCCCCGTCCCACCAAACTCCATGCAGGACCAGAGCGAGGGACAGATAAAATGACTAATTACTACTCTTGGACCAGTTGCAAGAAGAGTTATTAACCGCTGAGTCATCGGGGTAGAGGATCACACTGCCTGAGTAGCAGCCTGTGTGGGGGAATAATAATAACCAACCCTTATATTTGTACAGTGCTCTGAGGTCTTTCAAGTATTTCACACATATTTTTTCTTTTTACCCAGAATAGAATGAGGGTGATAATCAAGATGGTCTGGAAGCACATTTTCAAGGAACATGAGTTGAGGTTTTCAATCTTAGGCAAAATGAAGGATTGCATTTTTCCTCCAGGATGAGATTGCATTTATGTTGTTCTTCCTGAATTTCATTAGCTTCTCACTCCCAACTTGAAAGAAGACTGTGAAAGGCAATGAAGACATTGAGAATGTGGCAGCAAATGCTGAATATAAAGTAGAAAAAATGGAAGTCTTCCCTTTGAATTTAAAGAAAATAATGGTCTTGGCACTCTAATCGTTGGGTTTGATATTGAAACAGCCTGAGGATTGTCCGTACCAGGGAAATTGCATGAATCTGAAACTGGAGGCCAGAACTGCTGGAAAATATAGATTCAAGGATGTGGCCAGGTTGCCGAGATTGATTGTACAAATTTAGCAGGAGTAACTTAATTTTTTTTGTTCCCACTGTTATTCAATAACGAAACCTCCAAAACACTAAAAGACTATCAAGGCTTGAAACAGATGGGAAAAGCAGATGCACCTTGAGTTTTCTTTCAGACAGAGTTCCCGAATACCCTGGGAGACGGGCAGAGAAGGATGTGCTTCCGGGCGCATTGTGGATTTGTCCGTCTCAAACTGCAGGGGACCTGGCTTGCCTGGCAATGGCCAGATTAACTCTTGCACTTAAGAAACTTAGTTTCATGATTTTTGTTAATAAATATTATTATAAAAAGAAAGTGAGGGCTTCCCTGGTGGCGCAGTGGCTGAGAGCCTGCCTGCCGATGCAGGGGACACGGGTTCGTGCCCCGGTCCGGGAGGATCCCGCATGCCGCGGAGCGGCCGGGCCCGTGAGCCGTGGCCGCTGAGCCTGCACGTCCGGAGCCTGGGCTCCGCAACGGGAGAGGCCACAACAGTGAGAGGCCCGCGTACCGCAAAAAAAAAAAAAAAAAAAAGGAAGTGGATATATGCGTGTGTGTGTGTGTTTTATAGGCCACACACACACACACACGTATATATGTATATGCATGTGTATGTTTTTTCTCCCCCTTAAAGAGGTGGTGATGTGGGCTTTGGATTTGACTTGGGTTTTTTTTTTTTTAACCTGTTTCCTATCAGGGTTGTTGGAACTTTGGAAAGCCTTCTGGACCTCCTTTGGCTATAACAATACTATGTTAAAGCCCTTAAAAGTGAGCTCTAGGGCTTCCCTGGTGGCGCAGTGGTTGCGCGTCCGCCTGCCGATGCAGGGGAACCCGGTTCGCGCCCCGGTCTGGGAGGATCCCACATGCCGCGGAGCGGCTGGGCCCGTGAGCCATGGCCGCTGGGCCTGCGCGTCCGGAGCCTGTGCTCCGCAACGGGAGAGGCC
>NC_041234.1:6321193-6322796 GCF_002837175.3 Physeter macrocephalus
GCTGGGCCCGTGAGCCATGGCCGCTGGGCCTGCGCGTCCGGAGCCTGTGCTCCGCAACGGGAGGGGCCGCAGCAGGGGGAGGCCCGCATACCACAAAAAAAAAAAAAAAAAAAAGTGAGCTCTAGGCTGAGCTGCCTAAGGTATTAAGAAGCACAAACCCTATTTAAAAGTCAGGGGAAAAAAAAGACTGGAGGGAAGGAACCATTTCTTGTGTGTGTAGGCATCCACGTCACAATGGAAACCCCACCAACCAGTTTTTATCTTGAAGACTCCCTATTTAGAACCAAATGGACTAAAGTCCACACATTTGTGTATTCCCGTGGTTCTCGCAGTGTGGTCATCAGAATCGCCTGGAAACCTGTTAGAGATGCAAATTCTCAGCCCTACTCCAGACCTACTGAATCAGAAACCCAGCAGGGTGCAGCCCAGCAGTCTGTTTTAACAAGCCCTCCAGGGGATTCTGATGCAGGCTTAAGTTTGGGAACTACCAGTGTTTGCGGATAGAGTGGGTCTCAACCTTTTCCGAACAGTGGAATCACCTGGAGAACTTAAAAAAGAACACAATGTCTGGTCCCCACCTCTGGGCATTCTAATTTAATTGGTCTGGGGTTTGGTCTGATCATTCAATGTTTGAAAACCTCTCCAGGTGATACTGATATTCAGAGAAGCAGAGGATCCACCCACGGTGCTATCAACTACTCACTTATAAGGGGCAGTTTTCAAAGAGAAAAAGCAGGACCCAGCACTG
Source organism: Physeter macrocephalus (assembly GCF_002837175.3). Lineage (NCBI taxonomy): Eukaryota > Metazoa > Chordata > Mammalia > Artiodactyla > Physeteridae > Physeter > Physeter macrocephalus. The sequence goes on from NC_041234.1 coordinate 6,321,942, forward strand.
ACAGAAAAACAAAGAAAAATAGGAGTTTGGGGAGAGACAGATAAAGTGAGTTATACATCCAGAATGCTTTCTGCTCTGTCTAAAGGCATCTGAGTCAGTCTCCGGAAACTTTTCAAGTGATGATTAATTCTCCAGGTAAGAACATTCTTCTCTGTGTGAGAAATAGTCTTGCTTTTGCGGTTGACACACTTCAAAATTTATGTCAGAGAGAGAGATTCCTGTGGGATTCTGATGGCAAAAAATATAGGGAAATAGCATAACAATTTTGAAAAAGTTACTTTGCAACTCAAGAATATTGGTTCAAAACTATCTGCGTTGCTCTTGTTCTTTGAGACCTTAAATGACCAAGTTACATTTTAAGCCTGCATTTATTTTATTTCATTGAGTCTTACAGTTAGAAGGGGCATTAGAGGCCACAGATGCTACAGGAGTACTCCCTCCTGTTTCTGTGGGTTGGTTGCTTCCAGTGGAAATTTGCCAGGAAACTTAACTCTATCACCCTTGAACCAACCAATTATTAGAAAGTTCTTTGATATTAACAAGTTCAAATTGAAATATTTCTTCTTACAAGTTATACCCATTCATCTCAGTTCTCCTTTGGAGAACCACTCCTGAGAAGCGAGTTACTTAAAACCCTTTCCAGGTCAAGGAAGGATGTATAATCATAACTCAAAAGCCTGATGGGGTTTTTTTTGTTTTTTTTTTAAGATTTTTTTTTAACATCTTTATTGGAGTATAACTGTTTTACAATAGTGTGTTAGCTTCTCCTTTACAACAAAGTGAATCAGTTATACATATACATATGTTCCCATATCTCTTCCCTCGTGCGTCTCCCTCCCTCCCACCCTCCCTATC
>NC_041234.1:6325193-6359963 GCF_002837175.3 Physeter macrocephalus
GTTGTTACGTCTCCTTTTTCATTTCTAATTCTATTGATTTGAGTCTTCTCCCTTTTATTCTTGATGAGTCTGGCTAATGGTTTATCAATTTTATTTATCTTCTCAAAGAACCAGCTTTTAGTTTTATTGATCTTTGCTATTGTTTCCTTCATTTCTTTTTCATTTATTTCTGATCTGATCTTTATGATTTCTTTCCTTCTGCTAAATTTGGGGTTTTTTTGTTCTTCTTTCTCTAGTTGCTTTAGGTGCAAAGTTAGGTTGTTTATACGAGATGTTTCCTGTTTCTTAAGGTAGGATTGTATTGCTATAAACTTCCCTCTTAGAACTGCTTTTGCTGCATCCCATAGGTTTTGGGTCGTCGTGTCTCCGTTGTCATTTGTTTCTAAGTATTTTTTGATTTCCTCTTTGATTTCTTTAGTGATCACTTCGTTATTAAGTAGTGTATTGTTTAGCCTCCATGTGTTTGTATTTTTTACAGATCTTTTCCTCTGATGGCGGTTTTGAGGGTTGTGATCATGTGGATAACTACTCATAACATTTTCCCTGTTGGTTTTGAGCCAAGTGGAAATAGACATAGAAGTCAGATATCACTGTGAGGTCCACATTATTGTGGATAAAATTGGGGCTTTGACCTGAAAACATAATTTGACTTCTGCCACTTCCCTGTGAATTGGACTGACTTTGTTGCAGGGCAGAGAAGTCACCTCTGTGAGTGTATCTACTACATCCTACAAGGGCAAACAGAGCTCCCCATGAGCTCCAAATGAAAAAGCCAGCAAGGTCAGGGTCCACACATGCCTGAGCCTCTTTTTCCTCATCTCCTCTACTGCAAAGGGGTGGGTTGAAGAGAGAAACCCAAAAAGTTCTTTCCATACTAGTCCCTTCCGAGAGAAGAGAGGAAACTGGAGGTGTGTGGTCATCACATACACTGTCTCCCAACATACATCAAGCCTTCTGAACATTTCTGTCCTTCAAATAGTGAAGGTAGTTATTATCTGCTATGTAAATTTGTACTTTTTCTCTTTAAAATTAAAAATCCCCTGGGAGTTCCCTGATGGTCTGGTGGTTAGGATTCGGCACTTTTACTGCCGTGGCCTGGGTTCAATCCCTGGTCGGGGAGCTGAGATCCCGCAAGCAGTGCGGCGTGGCCAAAAAAAAAAAAAAATCCCAACCACTTTATACGTAAGAAAATCTCCAGGCCCCTGACCAGACACCATGCTGATTATCCTTTAGGATCCGTCTGAATTGTTCTTCTCAAGATGTGATGTTCAGAAGTGAGGGTGTGTGTTTGTTTTTTAAATTTATTTTATTTATTTATTTTTGGCTGTGTTGGGTCTTCGTTGCCGCGCCTGGGCTTTCTCTAGTTGCGGCGAGCGGGATCTACTGTTGGTTGCGGCGCGCGGGCTTCTCTTGTTACGGAGCACGGGCTCTAGGCGCGTGGGCTTCAGTAGTTGTGGCGTACAGGCTCAGTATTTGTGGCTCGCGGGCTCTAGAGCGCAGGCTCAGTAGTTGTGGCACACGGGCTTATTTGCTCCGCGGCATGTGGGATCTTCCCGGGCCAGGGCTCGAACCCATGTCCCCTGCATTGGCAGGTGGATTCTTAACCACTGCGCCACCAGGGAAGCCCTTTAATTTATTTTTGATTTTTATTTTTTAGACAGCTTTGAGTGGTTGGTACTTTGTGACCTTGTTTAGTAAATCTTTTCTTACCTCAGTGGCATAAAGATAGTCTTGTGGTGCTCCAAGGACAATGGTGCTTCAAGGACAAAGACGACCTTGCCTGAAAAAGTTTCCCCTTCCCACCCTGTTGCGATGGTTATGAAATTCCTGAGTCCCCCTGGGCGACGGCCACCTGGGCTCTGGGACCTATCCCAAATAAGGAAAGGCATCTGCCCTGTCCCACTCCCACCCTATAGAAGGAAGGTATGTGTGCCTTGACCAATCAGTAAACGAAATTTTCACCTCGGACCGTTCCTTTGTTTTCTGGCTATAAAAACAGATCAGTAGCACATGTTCGGGCTTGACTCTCCCAGACTACTAGGAAGTCGGCCCGCTGTTCTAGCAGCGACCCTTCCCTCTAATAAATTCTATCTTCTTTACATTCTGCCTTGTGTCTGGAAATTCTTTTCCAACCCGCGTTTGGACCACGACAAATCTCATATAGTCTTTGAAATATTTGAAGGTTATTGCCTTTCACATTTAAGTCCTATTATGGAGAGTTGATTTTATTTTTTTTATCAAGGAAGAAATCCTATTTTATTTTCCTCTTAATGTGTAACTAATTGTTTCAACATATTTGTTCAAGAGTCCAACCTTTCCCTCAATTTCTTAATCACCCTTTGGTCATGTACCAGGTTTCTATTTAGGCATGAGTCTGTTTCTAGGCTTTCTCTTTTGTTACTGGGGTCAATTGGCCAATTCCTATGCCCAAACCGCAATATTTTAATTGCTTTAATTTATAAAAATTTTCATGTCTGAGTTCCCATACCTTGTTTTTTTTCACATGTGTCTTAGTCTGTTGTTCTTCAATATAAATCTTAGAATCAGCTTGTTAAATATCTTTTAAAAAACTCTTAGGATTTTTATCAAAATATCATAGAACCTTTTATGTTCTATCAAAATATCACTGAATCTGTGGATGAGCTTGGTGAGAAGAGAGAGCCTTATGAAATCATATTCTTCTTATCTATGAATGTATTTCTCCATTTAACTCTTTATTAATGTCATGTAATAGTTTTATAATTTTCTCAGTAAGGCTCTAACACAACTTTTTTTTTTTTTTTGCGGTTCGCGGGCCTCTCACTGCTGTGGCCTCTCCCGTTGCGGAGCACAGGCTCCGGACGCGCAGGCTCAGCGGCCACGGCTCACGGGCCCAGCCGCTCCGCGGCACGTGGGATCCTCCCGGACCGGGGCCCGAACCCGTGTCCCCTGCATCGGCAGGCGGACTCTCAACCACTGCGCCACCAGGGAAGCCCTCTAACACAACTTTTGATTGATTTGTTCTTATGTGCCTCATGTTCTTTTGTTGCAGTTTTAAATGGTGTCTTTTCAAAACCTACATTTGCTGTTTGTTACTAGTGCATTGTAGTGTGGTTGCACTCTCGCTAAACTCTTAATAAGACTAATTCTTTGTAGATTATCTTAGTTTTTCTACATAGACAATCATATCATCTTTCAGGTTTATTTCTTCCTTTTGAGTTCTTACAGCTTTTACTTATTTTTCTTGTCTAATCACCTGACTAGGGCACCCAGGACAACGTTGAACAGAAGTGGTGATAGGGAGCATTCTTTTTCTTCCACTTTCAAAGGGGATTCTTTTAACTTTCACAGTGTGGTGTTTGTGGTAGGATTTCTTTTACGACTCTTAGGAATCCAGCACTTGCTAGCAGCTTCTTGCTGCTGGAATCTCTAGGTAGCCATTTCCATCCCAGGTTGCTTTAAGTTTTTCAGGCATGAGACACTCCCAAGTCTTCCTTGTCTTCCAATTACAGGAAATAAGCACTTTGGGTGGAACCATGGAAATTCCTCAGATGAGACTTGAGGTGGGAAGGTAGCACCACCTCAGTCCTCCCCTACAAGGGAAGTGAGAAATCTTGTCCCATTTTTGCATTCTGACTTCCCTTTACATCCTTTTTCTGGCTGGGGGTACCAAAGGTCATGGGACTGGTTCTTAAATATTCCTTCGTGAATTATGTACCTGAGAGCTTCAGCTCACACTCACCTTGGTATCTGATGTTTCCTTATTGGGGTCTCAAAAATGAGTCAGGAAGAATCCAGCTGATCATCCAGTGACACTTCTATATTTAGCTTAATGAAGCCTGAAGCGCAGCAATAATTACCCTGCTCTTGAAGAATGTGAGGAGTTTAGAAAGCTTTAACTTTCCTTACCCAGTTCTGACTATCCTCTTATTGTCCACTATTTTAATTATATCTTTTTGTTTTGTTTTGTTTTTGTTTTTGTTTTGCGGTACGCGGGCCTCTCACTGTTGTGGCCTCTCCCGTTGCGGAGCACAGGCTCCGGACGCGCAGGCTCAGCGGCCATGGCTTACGGGCCCAGCCGCTCTGCGGCATGTGGGATCTTCCCGGACCGGGGCACGAACCCGCGTCCCCTGCAACGGCAGGCAGACTCTCAACCCCTGCGCCACCAGGGAAGCCCTATATCTTATTTTTTGATATCACAAATTGCAAACTAGATTTGCTTTCTATAGCTTGTATTCGTTTACATTTCCTCACAGTTTACAGTAGTCTTGGCTCACTATCCCTTCCTGCATCTCAGACCTGCCTTCTGTGGTCATCTTCCTTCATCATGAAGGGCATCCTTTAGAATTTCTTTTTAAAAAATATTTATTTATTTATTTGGCTGCGCCGGGTCTTAGTTGCAGCATGCGGGATCTTTAGTTGCGGCATGCGGGATCTAGTTCCCTGACCAGGGATCGAACCTGGGCCCCCTGCATTGGGAACGCAGAGTCTTACCCACTGGACCACCAGGGAAGTCCCTAGAATTTCTTTACTGAACGTCTCTTGCTGCATTCTGTTTTTCTGTCCTGAGTGTCTTGTTTGCCATGAGCCAAGTCACCTGCAGCGCAGGGTTGCTGTTGGTGGGGATAAAGGAGAACAGTTCATCCCCCAGCTTCTAGCTCCCATTGGTCGACGTTTGACCCGCAGAGAGTTAGCTTTCTCTCACGACCAGGTTGTGTCCATTGAGGTGACTGGGTGATATTTGCAGGGGGCTGCAGGAGGGAGGAAGAGGTGCAATGTCCAGGTATAAAATGAGGCACTGTCAGCTTGTTCCTTTCTTCAGGAGTATAGGTTTCTGGCTGGAATCTGTGCAGAGCTAGTTATCACAGTGGCAGCTTGTGCAAGAGTCAGGTGAAGCCCAGAGGATATGAAGTGGGGTGAAATGAGTGGCCGATTTCGTTGTGTGTTTTATGACTTACATTCGTCCTTCCTCTCTACCTCTCTTGCTCCCTCTCTTTTGTGGTGAGTAATATTTGTAGAAACTGTTATCTGTGAGAATTCTTTGAAACGTGGGTTTAATGTGCTTTCTTCCAGAAAGCAATTGTGTTTACGTCTCTGAGATTTCTGGACCTCTTAGAGTAAATCTCTGCCTGTGTTTTTTCAGTTCTTGGAAGTTGGGTGATTTCCAGATCCAGTTTGGCATGAGTACCGGCTTACAGTTGTAGATTATCAGGAGAGACCCCGCCACCCCTCCCACCACCAAACGAATGACTAAGAAAGACAAATGACTTTATTGTAACTGTCAGCTGAAATTTTCCCCCTTTGCACAGTGAATACAGCTCTTGAGGGACCAGTCATGACAAAGGAACCCATTCACCTTTTCTTTTTGCTGGGGCCCAAGGCTCTGCAGGTAACCTCAGGGCAGCTGTTGGCCTTAGCATTTTGTTACCTCTCTGTAGCAAGAGTATTTTCCACAGTATGATCTGTTCTGTGAAACCGAGATCAAATTGCTGCTGAATTCTAAGTTAACCCTTAAAGAGTTAGTTATTCCTACCTCCTTTGCATTGCCTGAAGTTTGATAAACATGTTCTTGGTGTCTTTCTATTGTTAAGGTCTTAACATTTCTAGCGTTAAGATCCCTTGGAAGCCCCTGTTGCCATTCTGTTCGTTACAGTTCTTTTCTCATTAAGCTTGGGGTTCAGTACTACCCAGTTCCCTACATTCTGTCCTGTCCCTGAAGACAAGTCCATAGACTCTTGTCATTTTAAAAGAAACATATGGGATATGTCCTGGTTATCTTTTGCTGCATAACCAATCAACCCCCAAGTTATTTTCTTTTATATTTTATTATATTTTGTTTGATATTATCATCTTTCACAGTTTGAGGAGTGTTCAAGGAGTTGACTGAGTTCAGCTGGGCAGCTCTCATTCGAGGTTTCTCATGCAGTTGTAGTGGGTGGGGTGAGAGTCAACTCAAAGGTTTTCTTCACTCAAGGGCTTTAAGGTTGAGGCTGGCTGTCTACTGGGATCTCAGCTGAGCTCTGTTAGAGCACATGGCTGGAACAAGTGGTCTCTCCATGTAACCTGGGCTTCCTCACAGCATGGTGGGTGGATCTCAAGGAGAAGAGTGAGTTAGAAACTGTATTACCTTTTACGTTCTAGTCTTGCTTGTCGTAAGTCTGCTGCGTTTTATTTGTTACAAGAGAGTTACCCAGACTGGCCAAATTCATGGGGTGCGGAACTAACCTCCATCTTTTTGAAGGAAGATCAGAGACCTTGTGGACATACGTTATAACTACCGCAGACTTAAGCAGACAAACATAGGAAGGTTTCATGTTTTCAAATTCTAACAAGTTTTTTTTTTTATTGCCATGGTCATAGATCTTCAATTCCTGATCCTTTTTGGTATACGTTATAACTACCGCAGACTAAAGCAGACAAACATGGAAGGTTTTCTGTTTTTAAAATTCTAACAAGTTTTTTTTTTATTGCCATGGTCATAGATCTTCAATTCCTGATCCTTTTTGGTGGAAACACAAATGGGTATTTTCTTTTGATTTTGTAACTCATTGGGTTTCACTCACTAAATCTTCTTCTGAACCTACCTTTTCTTTGTTACTGGGCTTCTCATTGTCATGGCTGGTTGCAGAGCACGGGCTCTAGGTGCGAGGGCTTCAGTAGTTGTGGCTCGCAGGCTCCAGAGTGCAGGCTCAGTCGTTGTGATGCACGGGCTTAGTTGCTCCGCGGCATGTGGGATCTTCCCGGACCAGGGCTTGAACCCGTGTTCGCTGAATTGGCAGGCAGATTCTTAACCACTGCGCCACCAGGGAAGCCCTTCAACCTACCTTTATGTATATTCAAGCCCTGAAGATGCATCCAACCTACAGTAATTCTTATCATGTCTTTCAGGGTTCTCTGCCTCCAGTTTTACCCTCCTCTTCTAACTGATATACTTCCAAGCAACACATCTGATCATGTTTCTCTCATGATTGAAAAATCACTGGTGGCTCCTTATCTCCAGTTCCTCAACATGGCACAGGAGACCACCCATGATTGGCTCCTTACCTTCTTCTGTGCCTCATCTCGTTTTCCAGTTTCTCTTTATACTCTAGTAAAACTAAACACTCTGCCTTTTCACATCTCTGTGCCTTTGAATAAGTTGATTCTCCCGCCCTAGAATGTCCATCTCTGACCCATCTGGCAGTCTCAAGCGTTCTTAAGGTGCATTCACAAATATATCCGTGTTCCCGAGTCTATAGCTTCCATTTGTTCAGTCTACTGGCTAGACCTGAATAGCTTTTCTTTTGAAATCCGCGAAGTTCAAATCTGCTCTAATTCTCTACTATTTCTTTTTGATAGGATGTAATAAATACACGAACCATTCCTTTCTGACATTAGAAGCAGCACTTGTCAGCTCCGGTTAAGAGCTCAGCAATCTCTGAGACCCCCTGGTCTTCAAAGGACACTGGTCAATTTTTCTCAAGAATAGTCTCACCTCACTTTCCTTTGGTGACAGTATCCGCAGTCATAATCCCATCGTTGCCTCCAACTGTGAGAATATAGCTTTACAGAATTTTCTTAAATATCAACTAGAACCAAGACTTCCCTGTAGAGAGACAAGTTAAAAGAAAAAGTAATTCAGCAATATAAATGAAATACAGCAGTATAAAATATAAACAGCATTACAGATGTAATACAGCATATAAAAATTTTAAAGCATAAAAATCAGGGAGAAGAATATTATTAAAATGGCAATTATTGATATACCATAATTTCAACTTCCCTATTGTTGGACACATCAATGTTTCCAATTTTCCTATATAAATAACATGGAAACAAGCATCTTTATGCACAAAAAGTTCTCGCCTAATCTGATTCTGTCTTTTTGATAGATTCCCAGAAATGTAACTCTTAAGTCAAATAACATGAGTTCTCTTAAGCTTTTTGATATATTGCCAAATTCCCACCATTGTTCCCAGCACTGAATGAGAGTTCTGCTTCATTGAACCCTCACAAGGTTCGGCATTTTTTTTTTTTTAAGTTTTGGTAATTTGAAAATTTTAAAAAATCTTTCTTTAGCTTATAATACAATAAAGTTGAGTGTTTTCCATATTTTTATGGGTGGGGGATGGATTGGACCTTGAAAGACAAGAGAGATTTAGGTGGGCCTGGAAGAGACAATTGGACCTTACAGAGGAGAAGAATTGCATTTTAAAAAACTCTTAAAAGTGACTCTTTTGTATCCAGATGAATCTTTTTCTTCAAAGATAATTTTGTATTCTCCATGATTTTTTCAAAGATGGAAGAATTGTTGCATGCTGTCTCATGTAGATTTCAAATATACCATAAACAATACTTTATAACAGTTAAATCTTTTTCATCCTCCCTCAGATTTCTATGTAAAATATTTGTGTTCAATTTTATCCCTTGTGTTCTGAAAAGGTGGCCCATATTTATGGCATCTGATGGGTTCTACATAGCTTAATTATGAAAGAGGATGAAATTTACATTTTCATAAGTTGGTGCCAATTAAACTATGTAAATGAATGTTTCCTGCGGTTTCTGTTGTTGACTTCATTTCTTTAATTTTTTTTTCACTAACTAGCTCTATGTGTACTTATGGTGAAGGTGTCACACAGGGTGTGTTGATAAAATAAACATTTGGCTCTCTTCCCTAGTACCTTTTGAGACATCTGGGGAATACACTTTTGCCCCAGAAATTAAATGAACACGTCAACTGAGGCACTTGTCATATTATCCCTCTGTTCCCAGACTTGCCAATTTTAATTTTTAAGGTCTCAGGGGAAATGATTCATTTAGCCTGTATCTTAGCCACCAGTCTCAGCCAGCTGGGGTTTTTTTTCCCCCTAATGTGTTTTCCTCCCTTATTTAAGTATAATAAACTTGATTTGAATTGGAAAAGAGATTCTTTGATTAGAGGTATTTGTGTCAGGAGAATGTCTAGGACCTACATGGCAACATCTGCTTCACCGTCTCCTAGGAAGATAGACATTTGTGTTCCAACTTCTATCGGTCATTGGACTCGTTTACTAATGAAAGTGCTGTGACATCGGAAGGTTTAGAATTTATGGATCAGGGAAATGATTTTACGAACAGTGTGCCCATCTGTACTGAATGTTCACATCGTTATAAACCATCTTTAAAAAAATACATTTAATTAAGCATCTCAGTTTCTTCATTTACTGTTACTTCCTATTTCCATACTAATGCGTACATTTTGAATTACTATCCTAGCTGAATATGCCTGTTTTTTTCCTTCCCTTAGTACAAAATAATCTGTTCAGTTCCAAAGGCCAGTAGCATCCACATAATGTTAGAAAAAGGATTTGCCCAGCGAAAGAGCTGTTTATTGTACTACGGTAAATTAATTTAACTATTCTGGGCCTTGGTTTCCTCATCAGTAAGACAGAAGTCTGCAGTAGGTAGTCTTACAGCTGAGCCCTGGTAGGGCATGCAGTTCATCCCTTTCTTTACCAATGAGACAACTGTTGACAGTCCTTCCACAGACCTAGGACATTTACTCAGATTTCTTGACTTGAGGTCCAGGGTTTCAGGGCTTATTTCTAATACTTCACTCTGACAGAAACTGAGTGACTTTAACCCCTTTCATCTAAATGGGGTGATAGAGGTGATGGGGTGATTGATGGGGAAGAACTTTCCAGGCAGAGAAACTGTCATGAAGAGAGGCTTGAAATTAGGAAAGACGTTGGCTTATTTGAAGAACTAGAAGAAAGCCAATGTGAGTACGGAGAGCGAGGGGCATAGACTGAGAGATGGGGCCAGCGAGGTGGCCAGGAGCCACGTCAGACATGACCGTTTGGTCATGTTAATTTGTTTGGGTCTTTTTCAAAAGAGATGAGAAGCCATTGAAAGGTTTCACGTAGGAAAGTGTCACGATGCGGTATTTGCTTCATCTAAGCTTCATCGGGGCTTTAGGTCCAATATTTAATCTCTAGTACATACAACACTGTCTGGCACATAGTAGGCCCTCAAAACTTTGAGGAATGAATTAAAGAATGGAATAATAAGTGTATTTGTAATGTGCAGAAGAGACAGAAGCATGGGAGGGGCTGTTACGGCGGTCTGGTAGTATTCCAGCCAGAGGTGTGTCAGTATGTGGTGGATGCATTGGAGATGGAAAGAAGCAGATACGTTGGATATCCTGTGCTTAGAACCATCAGGACTTGGTCAGAGTGCGGGAGGTGTTGAGCAGGAGTCCAAGTTTTCTAGCTTAAGCAACGGGGTGGCTAGAAGTAGCATTTACTGAAATGGGGAAGAAAGGTGGGTTAGATTTCAGAAAGGACCAAGGGCTTGATCTTGAACATGATACATCTGGGATGCCAGGGGGAAGATATCCAAGTTGAAATATCGGGTTATCGACTGGATGTATCAGACTGGTGGTTAGAAAGAAGATTTTGGCTAGAGATGTAAATTTGGACATTGTCTGCAAGTAGATATTTTATTTTTTTACCTTATTCTATTTCTTTTAAAAAAATGTTTATTGGAGTATAGTTGATTTACAATGTGTTTCAGGTGAACAGCATAGTGAATGTTATACATATAGATATAGTCATTCTTTTTTATTTTTTATTTATTTATTTTTTTTGTGGTATGCGGGCCTCCCTCTGCTGTGGCCTCTCCCGTTGCGGAGCACAGGCTCCGGACGCGCAGGCTCAGCGGCCGTGGCTCACGGGCCCAGCCGCTCCGCGGCACGTGGGATCCCTCCTTTCCCATATAGGTCATTACAGAGTATTGAGTAGAGTTCCCTGTACTATACAGTAGGTTCTTATTAGTTATCTATTTTATATATAGTAGTGTGTATATGTCAGTCCCAATCTTCCAATTTATCCCTTTCCCCCTGGTAACCATAAGATTGATTTCTACATCTGTAGCTCTCTTTCTGTTTTGTAAATAAGTTCATTTGTACCATATTTTTAGATTCCACATATAAGTGATGTCATACGCTATTTTGTCCTTCTTTGACTTACTCAGTATGACGATCTCTAGGTCCATCCATGTTGCTGCAAATAATATTATTTCATCCTTTTTTGTAGCTGAATAATATTCCATTGTACTTAGGTACCACATTTTGTTATTTTAAATAAACTATAGGCAAATAGTTAGAAAAGAAGCAGAGCCTAGGCCTTAGGAAATTGACCTTTAGAGTTCTGGTAGAAAGAAAGGGCCAGCAAAGGAGCTAGAAGAGCAGTGTCCAATGAATGAAGAGGCAAAATCAGAAAAACAAGGCATCATGGAAGTAAACAAGAGTATTTCAGGAAGGGGGAGAAGGGGTTAACAGCATGGAATTCTCCAGAGAGGACTAAATGATAATAGTGTTGAGCTATGTATTAGATTGAGTCTTGTGAAATTGCTATTTTTGTAGTTAAAAAATGATCAAGTATTGATAATTTTGTATGCTTTAATGTAATACATAGTTTGCTTAAAAGGTATGTATTTCAGGGGAACGTCTCTTCCATTAGGTGAGGAATGTCTGTTACCACGATCGTAACCCACGCCCCACCACCAACTTGTCTTTGTCTTTGTTTACCTAACTTCTCTCAGTAAATTTGTATGTACTTGGCTTTTATTCTAAAGTTGTGGGAAACCACTGAAGGATTTTAAGCAGGGAGTGACACATCTGATGAGGTTTTGTTTCTTTGGCCTGTAAACTAGGGGACCTATGTCTGTTTTCACCCACAGCTCTTTGCCCAGCAAGTGGGTCATAGCAGGAGTTTGCTTTTTATATCCCAGAGAGGTTCTTTCCTGAACATGCAGCACAAATCTCAGTCTGAAAGTATTTCCCCTAATATTTTAAAATATTATGGGCATCGAAGTCTCACCATACAAATGATGTGACCTCTTCGGTTTACCTGTCATGGCTTTTGTTATCCAAATGGTGGCGTTTGGCATTTCAGTGTAGAAATGTCCTGAGTTACAGAGGCAAGGCTGGTTCACTTTGATGTCAACACAGACCCTGGATGAGGAGTTTGGAATCCTGGCATCTACTGCGGCATCATGAACTAGTTCATGTAACCTCTGAAGGCTTAAGTTTCTTTACATTTTTCCCCTATTTTCATTACTTTAAAATAACAAGATTGAATGATTTCTTTTAGTTTTCTTTTAGCTTTAACAGTTGATGCTTCTATTAATGATGTAGTAGTTAGAATATGACGGTTCCGTTCATATATTTGTATTTTGTCTTAGGAAGTTGTAAGGTAGCTACTCACTGGCCAGGACCTGAAGCCAGTGTTGACATGCATTGTTTATCCCCCCCAAAATATATTTTTTAACATCTTTATTGGAGTATAATTGCTTTACAATGGTGTGTTAGTTTCTCCTGTATAACAAAGTGAATCAGCTATACGTTTACATATATCCCCGTATCCGTCTCCCTCCCACCCTGCCTATCCCACCCCTCGAGGTGGTCACAAAGCACCGAGCTGATCTCCCTGTGCTATGTGGCTGCTTCCCACTAGCTATCTATTTTACGTTTGGTAGTGTATATATGTCCATGCCACTCTCTCACTTGGCGGTGTCAATTTACATTCCCACCAACAGTGCAAGAGGGTTCCCTTTTCTCCACACCCTCTCCAGCATTTAGTGTTTATAGACTTTTTGATGATGGCCATTCTGACCGGTGTGAGGTGATACCTCATTGTAGTTTTGATTTGCGTTTCTCTAATGATTAGTGATGTCGAGCATCCATTCATGTGTTTGTTGGCGATCTGTATATCTTCTTGGAGAAATGTATGTTTAGGTCTTCTGCCCATTTTTGGACTGGGTTGTTTGTTTTTGTGATATTGAGCTGCATGAGCTGCCTGTATATTTTGGAGATTGATCCTTTGTCTGTTGCTTCATTTGCAAATATTTTCTCCCATTCTGAGGGTTGTCATTTCGTCTTATTTATGGTTTCCTTTGCTGTGCAAAAGCTTTTAAGTTTCATTAGGTCCCATTTGTTTATTTTTATTTCCCTTTCTCTAGGAGGTGTATCCCCCCAAAATATTTTTTAATGTGAGCCAGTTTTCTCAAATTGCAAGATCTCACATAAAATTTTACATTTCTAGTCTCTCTGAAAAAAAAAAAAAAAAAACAACTCAAGATATTTGGCCACTTTGGGCTGGCATTCTTACAGGGCAGCCCTCAGCTGCATCTGAGGAGCATCTGCCCTGTGGCAGTGCACGTTCTAGTTCATGACCCCTCACCATTCTGGGCTGTTCTTCATACCCCGAACACTTCCCACATGATTTTCCCAGTCCTTGTAGCGATTTGAGTTTGACTGACCTGCGATGACCCAAGCTGGAAAACATGGCAGTGGTGAAACTTCAGTGTGATGTGAACCCTTTACAGGTGTGCAGCTCAGTTTCTCATTTCTTTTTGCTGAGACTTCAGTAGTCAGGTACACCTGGTCAAAGTATTGCCTAAAAATAGACAGGCAAATTAAGGGAGCAGGACTTTGCTGTGTTTAGTGATGGTTTTCACACAAATGCCTGTGAGCAGTGTCGCTCCACCCTGGCTACCCATTAGAGTCATCTGGGGAGCGTTGAAAAAAAAATACCTCTGTCCAAGTTTCATTCCAGAGCAATTAGATCAGAATCTCTGGAGGAGAGGCCCAAGCGTCAGTATTTTTTAAAAAAATCAGATGTTCTAATTTGCAGCCAGGGTTGAGAAACCCTGCCGTAGAAGCTGTGAACCCAGCAGCAAGGACTGACATCATCAGCCTAGAGAAATCCTCAGAAGGTCTGGGGAGTTATTTGTGGCTGGTTTTCAGGCTCTATGGAGTCCCTAAAAACCACGTGTAAGAATAGCCTCCCTCCTCAGAAGCTGCCCATCTGTCTGGGGTTTCCATCACACCTGGTGGCGTTCATGAGATGCTTCCAGCATGGGTCACTCAGCCATTGCTGTCTCCCTCCGCTTAGGCAAGTATGCAGGGTGGGAAGAGGCCTAAATGGAGTGGTGAGCTGAATAAAGGAGCGGAGAGGTGGGATTGTTGTGTTTTACCGATCTAAATGACAGTCTGCCTATTATGGAAAAATGTGGTTTCAGTATCTTAGCTTTTAAGACGATTGATGAAAGTGCAAAAACAACCCGGTGGTAAAGCAAAGGTGAAAACATAACTTAAGAAGGTGCTTCCGGGAATTCCCTGGGGGTCCAGTGGTTAGGACTGAGCTTCCAGTGCCGGGGACCCAGGTTCGAACCCTGGTTGGGGAACTAAGATCCCGCCAGCCGTGCAGCCAAAAAAAAAAAAAAGTTGCTTCCATTTGAAGTGTTTCCTTTCCAGTGACCCCCACTTGGGCTACTTTAATCTGGGAAGTCTGAAAAACGACTTCTTTCTCTGAGTATTGTTAAAGAATTAGAAGACTAGGGGAAAAGTGCAAAGTAATGCCAGAGCAATCATTGTTTCCAAAGTTCCCATAGAGAAATTATTTTTCCAAACGACCCAGGATGATAGGGTGAGAAGAAGTGCTTGAAACAATAGCTACTCAATGACATTCTCCTTGTCTGCCCCACCAGTAACGTCAGAACAATAGGCTTTGAATCCGAGCCTAATATGGAATTGAAAAATTGCAGACTTAGGGTTTATGATGAACACAACCCAGCTGGAGCATTCACTGAACAATGGCAGGAAGGTTTGGTGGAGCCAATCCGGCCGGCTGTGGTCCTGCCACAAGGGAACGATGGGTTTTAAAGGACACAGCCTAATTTCTCTCTGCAGCTGGGTGTCATTGACTAATGAAAATATATTGGCACGCCTCTCACGGGTTATTGTTCCATGTAACTTCACCTCTTAGCTGGGGATTTGTAAGCAGGCCATGATTGAAAGTGATATGGCTGGGCTCCGTTATTAAAATATTCCAAATACAGCCTGCCCTATTTATTGGAAACAAAGTTTGACAAGATTATGTTGATATGAGGAGCAGATAATGAAACATCACCGTGCATAGGCACTGCCAGTGTCAACTGGGCAGAATTACAGTCCTTAAATATTTATACAGGAAAATGAAATGCAACTATTAATACTTCCAGGAAGTGATACAGTGTGAGAGGAGAAAGAGACATGAGGAATAGGATCCTGGGCTACTTGTAACAGGCCAATTTATCATTTTTATAAAATGGCTGCATGTCTCATTTGCAGGAAGTCTTCAAAGAATGGGAAAAAGCATAACCACCTCTAAACCTCTAAAAATTAGGCATGTTTAAACAGAAGTGTCTAAAAACCTGATGACTAAACTTAGGTTTAAGAAGGACTTCATTTTTAGGAGGGTTATGTCTTTTGGATTGATTTAAGCTCTAGCCCATTTATTTAGTCATTTAAAAAGGACAGTTAACTTGGATAATCTAATTTTGTTTTACTTTGGTTTTATTTGGGGGAGAAATCTCTAAGAGGCAATGAAGGCAAATGTTCAGACAGGCACTAGTCACCATAAAAAGCAATAAGAAAGGCATTAGTCTAAGAATCAGGTCTGGTTTTAATCCAAGGTTTGCCTCTAGTTGGACTTGTGGGAAAGTTGCTTTCTCATTCCAGGCCTAATCTCCACACTTCTGGGGGTGTATGCTTTCTGTGTGTGTGTGTGTGTGTGTGTGTGTGTGTGTGTGTGTGTGTGTTTATTTTACTGTGGATCTATTTCAATAGGCTAGACTTCCAATATAATCATTGTCCATCACATGTACAATTTATCTGAGGCACAAAGTTTTCCCAGTACATGAATTAAGAGGCACCATTATATATTTGGGTGGGGAGGAGGATTTGATAATACCCTCATTTTCCTCCAAGTGTTTTAGGAATGCATGTCTTATAGTCAGCAATTTTACCCATTTCCAAAACCTGATTTCTTACAAAGTTTACATCCAGTCATACTCGAGGAACTAGCAAGGAGGGCTCTGAAGAGCCAGAACTTGCCTGCTCTCTGGGGCCTTTGGATTCTGCCCGTCCCAAGCCTCACTCTTTAGTCCTCCCCGCCTCTTGCATTAGCTCCCCCCTCACTCTGTCACGTAGGCCTCATGCTCTTCAGGTTCTCTGCCCCTCCTCTTTTCTCCATCTGCCCCTTAGTCTCTTCATTCTCTGCCCATTAGTAACCCCCTCTCTGGGGTGGGCAGCCCAGGAGTGACTTTTGCAGGCTGGAGGTCTCCCTCCCTGCTCTTGAGAGTTAACTGGTTGATGGAGCGAAGTCAACTGTACTTTCCTTAAAACGCTGCTCTGAAAGCAAAATGGAAACCACTCCACTGAAATTTAGCAGAAGCCTTCAAAAGGCTATTAAAAGCATCACATTCAATACAAAATGCCCTGAACTATATATAATCATAAGAAACACATTTTGTATAAATCAGTACATTTGATTAATCAGTCATTTGGCAAACTGCTCATTTGCTGAATCAGTTTTCGATGAATTGCGCCAGAGTGAAAACTGCGCTCTTCGTTTTGCTTCCCCCTTTCTTTTTTCCGTCTTCCAACAGGCTCCTTTTTTTTTTTAATCGTCCTCAGTCAACATTTAGTCTGTTGATGACTTCTCGTATTGAACTGAATGAAGTAATTGGCAGGGATGTGTCAAAGATGGAAAAGGAACAGAGTTTAATTGCAGAGGTTTCCGAACTATGTTCCAGGCATAGTCTTCCAAGGCCTTTTCAAGAGTTTGGTTTGAGGGCAAAGTTTGATTCAAGAGCAGTCTGAGGTTGCAAGGGCAGTTATTAAAAACTGTTGCCACTTGCAATTGCTTTTCTGAGTCAGGATTTTCTCAGTACTATACTGTGTAATAAAATAAAGACAAATTGGATGCCGAGACTGATTTGTTGGCATCCATAATCCCCAATTTCAGAATTTTCAAAAATCTCATTTTTGTCTTTGATTGATGTTATAAGTAAATGTGGCACAGAATACCCGTAAACAATTTTATACTAATGCAGCCTTTATCAGTTACATATATTGAGGTTACATAAGATTTGGTTCAGAGGAAAAACGGTTCCGTTGTTTAAAAATGCTTGAAAACCATTGATAACAGAGAACTCTGGCCTGGGAAAATTAAGACTCTGTTTCACATCCATACTCCACCGGTGATGAGCTCAGTGACGCTGAGAAAATCATTTAAAACTTTTGGGCTTTAGCTTAAATCTATGAAGAGAAAACTGAATTCGTATCTTTTTGAAAGAGCAAGAAAACAAACAAAAGTAACCTATGTGAGGATTAAGAATCCCGGGAGATAGCTGAATGTTTAAAAGGTTGGTGCAAAGAAATGTCTAGTTTGTGACAAATGGGGAGGAATAATCTTTTGAGTGTCTCAGATTCATCTCCTGCAGCTGCACGGTACTCACCAGCTCTTTATCTTAGCCAATGGCCCTGCTTACCGTATTGCTCAGAAAAATAAAGAGGCCAGTGCAGAAAACTCATGATTACCCAAGGCTGCTATTGTATGGTATATTTTCTTTCTATCTGCAAGGACCTTGAAGTTGACTTTCACTAGATGCTGGACATACCTGGTAAGATTTTCACACATCCCAGGTTTGTAAATACCTCTCATCTATGGCACGCACGTTTCCTAGTAAAAGTCAGACTCCTCATGAGAGTGACTGCTTGAGTCATCTTCAGCAGAAGATAATAGCTTCATAAGCATTCAGATACCTCCGCAGCCTACCGGTACTTGCTCAGTAAGCAGCCTTGATTTCAGATTCCTGCCTTCTACAAATTATGTTACTACGTATTATCTTGGTCCTGCAGAAGCATTCTAGAAGTGTCGAAACCTTTGATACTAAATCCTAGACTGCAGAGGGTCTTCTGGGTAGGCAGTACCACTTGGTGTTGGAGGCTCAGACTCCAGATTTTGAAAGACTCCAAACTGAAGGCCAGCTTTCCTGCTTTCTGCCTAGGTAACCGTGGGCAAGCTAGTGGACCTCAGGTTCATCCACTGTAAGGTGGGAATAGTAAAATTCTAGGTCCAAAATAAGATTCTAGCTAAATAGCTAAAATCTATAGGCTGAATAATTGATACGTTAAATAACAATGTTTTTCAAGTGACCAGTTAGCCTAACCTACTAAGTTCATCAACTTACCTAACACTTATGTCCCTGTATTAAATCTTTATAAAGCTCACTGCATTTAATACTGAATGGATAGTCCTAACAGCTTTGGGAGATTTCTGTAAAGTTTTTTTTACTTGACTAGTTCTCATTTTGTCTTTGTAGCAGCATTTTAAAGAATAGTCAATTTGTTGCAAAGTAAGACTGATACAGTGGTTTGATATTTTTACAAATATATTTAATAATCAGAAAAGTACTTTTCGTTGTACAGCATTTCAGAAGTTCAAGTGGGACGTTTTTTCTCAGTTTCTATCGAATTCCTTGGATCCTCTGGTGTGCCATTTTCTCTTTCAATCCTCTTCTAGCATTTTTAGGACTTTTTCTTTCCATCCAATTTTCAAGTAGCAAATCAAGTTGTATTTGGACTTTTGGAGAGCAGATATTTGGCCAATTGATTTTCAGCGCATTGGGCTCCTTCCGTTAAGCTCCACAAATATTTCTCGAGTGCCTATGATGTGCGGACCTTGGCTCTGGTTATCCTGTGAGGACAGGACAGACAGGGTCCTGCTCTCGAATTTTCCATTCTAGTGGAGGAGAGCAATGATAAACAAAAGATGATAACTCTTACGAAGAAAATAGAACAGGTTGTCAGAATAGACAGTGCTACCGTGCTGACGCTGGAGAAAGCTTCTAAAAAGTGAGGATGCTGAGCTCCGGAGATTGCCTTCGTTGGGAGGGGCAGTTCTGAACCATTGGCCAGGAAAAGATTGATGGGGTAATAGGAGAACCCAAAGTAGTGGCCAAAGACAATATTGACTTGCTTTGTTATTGTGGTTGAGGTGTGTGCAGCCTAAATGCGTCTCCTTTCATTGTAGAATGCTTAGTTTACCATATCACCATTCACATTGACCGGATATTTGTGGTTGTGTTATTTTTCCCTCTTCTGCCCTATAAATATTGCCTGTAGTCAGGAACACAGCAGCACTAGGGGAACAAAAGATATATGTATATACAAAACAATCAATCAAGCTGGACAGTTTTGGCAAAAGGTTTCCAGAATACACTTTCATTGATATAGTTTTAAACTGCTGTAGCAGCGTTTTAGTGCCTGATTAATGGGTTCATTTACTTCAAAGCCTGCTTCAAACCATAACCTCTGTGGAAAAAAAAAAAAATTGAAAAGAAGCTTCAGAGCAGCTCGTCAGCATTTCATTTGCAAAACTTTCTTGTACTAATCTTCACTCTAAAACTTCAGTGGCTACTGATGATATAGGGACTTAAATAGGAAAAAGCCGTTTATTTCAGTGCAAAATACATATATCCTGCCTGCAGAATAAAATGAAAAATGAGAGAGAAAACATACCATTAGAGTCACTTGGAAAATATAGGTGGGGGATGACATGGAATCACGTTTGCTCCTCAGGGTACAACCTGGCTTCCAAATAAATCCCAAGAAGGCTGAAGAGTCACATGGGAGTTGATCAGATGGAGCATTAAGTCAGCGTCTCCAGAGAAGGTCAATGAAGCTTTGCTGCTGTTTGAGGGTCTTTGAGGGATTTTAATAGCACCACCTGTAAGCTTTATCTCAGCCAGTTGGAAACCTGCCTGAACATCTGTGTCACCTGGGAAGCTTGTTAAAAACAGATTTTTGGGCCCTATCTCAGATCGATGGGTCACAGTCTCCAGAGTAGGGACAGTAAAGACATAAATACTTTCCGGGTGATTCTCATGCAGTGGGAATACAGCTTTATATTTAGAAATCGCCATTGCACATTAAGAGACAAAACCAAATCCTTGCCAGAAAATTCTAGAAGAATAGTTTGCAAATTGTGTTTTCACAGAAAGATAACAGGGGTCAACTGAGCTGCTAGCAGTGAGGGTGGGCGTAGTAAGAGGCCAAACAGCAAGGGCTCTGAAGCGCCTGGCCCTGCTTCAACAGGACAATTCCATTTTTATACGTCTTAAACTGTATTTTTAAAAATGTTGCATTATTCTGATCTTGTACGTAGTGGTATTAAGGTAATACGCACTCAGGCAAGTTGTGTATAAGACAGACGGTAGCGGAAGAGCTGTGGGATATTGTAAAGCGAGGCCCGACAAAGAGATTTCAGGCTGGGTTGAAGTCCTAGCAAACAGAAGTGTTGCGGTTTCTCATTTTCACATCACTGTTTTCCCTCTGGTTGTCCAAAGCTCTGCTCTCTGCTGGGAGGGTCTGATAATTAAACTAAGCTCTTGACAGGGCAATTGTCCACATGGATGGGTCCAAAAAAATTCTTATTCTTACAGGCAGTTCTTGCTAGGTCATCAATGAATGACGTGCAGGCTCCTGCTCATGGGAGGTCCTTGCTGCTTGGCAAAAAGCAGGATAATGATTATAGCTCCTTGGTGCAGGGATGAAGTGGGGGGTTCTCCTGTACCTTGTTGGATAGTTTTGGGGGCTGGCTTAGCTTCCTTATGGCTCCCTGGTTCTGGCAATGGGTGGATCTTGCTTGACCAGAGGCCGTGATATTTCTCCAGTGCTGGCTCAGCTCCTTTCTTTGCAGTGACTTGAAGAGTCCAGTCCTCTCACCCCTTTCCCAACCAGCCTGGCTCCTGGGTAATGCTTCCCTCTTTTTCTCCTTTGCTTGGGCAGCCCTTGTCTTATCCTCAGAATGAACAATCTGGCCTCTTCTCCATTCTCTATTGACTAAGGCATAAATTTGATGTTTTGTTTCTTCAAGGCTTGCCTTTTGACTTTAAAATTTTTTCCTTGTAGTATAGTTGATTTACAATGTTGTACCAATCTCTGCTGTACAGCAGTGACTCAATTATACACATATAGGCATTTTTTTCATATTCTTTTCCATTATGGTTTATCACAGGATATTGAATTTAGTTCCCTGTGCTGTACAGTAGGCCCTTGTTGTTTATCCATCCTATATATAAGAGTTTACATCCGCTAAGCCCACCCTCCCAGTCCTTCCCTCCCCCCATCTCCCTTGGCACAAGGTTTGCCTTCTGAATTCCAAAATTCCAAGCTCTTGCTTATCAAACATTTTGAATTTCAAGACAGTGTCTTTGTCATGAGTTTCAAAACCAAAAATGTGGCTGAATTCCCTGCATTTGACTGTGTTCGATCTCCCCAGAGCCTCAGTGGCCATGGTATATTTTTATTGGGTGGAGGGGTAGGGAGTGATGATTAAGTAGGAAAAAAAAAGCAATTTTTTAGAATGAACGACCTATTGGTTTGGTTTATTCATCAAAATATTACCCTATTGTGATATGGACCGCAGATTGAAGACAGAAGAAATATTTTGATAATGTAGTAATAACATTTCTTAAAGCCAGTAATAATAGAACTATAGAACAAATGAGAGTGCCCTGGTGTTGAGGATTTTGAAATGAAGAGACGTTTTATGAATGAAACTTTGGATGGGTTGAACGGTAAGGCCAGAGTCATTATACCGGGTCCTGGTGTTAGACTAAGGAAGAAAGCCATGTATGAAAATTCCAGGTTGATCCAAGCATCAGAAAGAACTGTGACTTATGCGTGGACCACATGTGCATATGCAATGATATATATACAGTATGCACATACTACAGATGGACAACATGATGGCTATTCTCACTCATTGACTTCTGGCTACAGAAGGAGGAAAGATAAGCAAATCTATTTTACTGTCTTGCCTCTTTATGGATAAATTTCCATCCATAGGAAAATTGTTATTTAAGTAAGGCTTTATGCCATGGTCAGAAGTATTAGCTTTAAAAATGTTTTGAGTACTTGCTAGGGAGTATAATTTTGAGTTCAGTGCCGTACAATACCTTCTAACAGCTTGTCCAAGAGCAACAATATCTGTAGAAGGATTATTTGAAAGACATGGAATCCATTCATTTCTCTCAGTAATTCTCAATGGGGTTGCAATTGTCATTTGGGACATAAGAATTCTTTATTGTGTGTGACTTTCCTATGCACTGTAGTATGTTAAAACCCCCAGACCTTGTTCAGCAAGTGGTGCACACCTCCCATCATTTTAACAATTAACAATTGCCCACCCATGGTTCCAAAGCCATACCACCCCTGGCTAGGTACCATTGCTAGAAAATCTAAAATACACTAATTGACAACCCAGAGAACTGAGTACCCGAATCAGTTATATAGGCAACTCAATAGAATCCTAGCTAGTATTAATTTGTTTTAAAAAACAATCATAGCTCTACAAAACTTTTCACTGGATATATATTTTTTAAACTTTATTGACGTATAGTTGATTTACAATGTGTTAATTTCTGCTGTACAGCAAAGTGATTCAGTAATACATATATATATTCTTTATCATATTCTTTTCCATTATGGTTTATCACAGGATACTGAATATAGTTCCCTGTGCTATGCAGTACGACCTTGTTGTTCATCTATCCTGTATATAATGGTTTTTCTGCTGTACAGCAAAGTGATTCAGTAATACATATATATATATTCTTTATCATATTCTTTTCCATTATGGTTTATCACAGGATACTGAATATAGTTCCCTGTGCTATGCAGTACGACCTTGTTGTTCATCTATCCTGTATATAATGGTTTGCATCTGCCCATATGGATATTTTTATCAGTAGAATTAATCTCTTATCTTTCTGAGAGAGAATTGGGGCATATTTAGTCCTCTGGTCTCAGCAGTAGTGCTTTATGTGAGCAAATGCTTTCTTTTTTCCTTGTACATTTTATGATACTTGAAATTGCATCCATATTCCTATTGGCAGTTGGCAAGCTCAGAGCCAAAAGTATTGGTCTACCTCTGGCATGAATGCCATTGTGTTCCAACCTTATTAATGGCTTCCTGTTAGTTTCCTGTGATTAGTTACCTTTTGGCTCGTATGTTTTTTTACTTTTAATGGGCCTTTATTTTGCTACTTTACAGGAACATTTGTAAATGGCTTGAAGTCCTTTTTGGATCAAGGTAAGATAAAAATGTGTACATATATTCACCTATATAATATAGTTTATGGTGTGTGAAACATGTGGGATGTAAATTTAAGCATATTTGTGATAGCCAAATACTTTTACTTTCTAACCACTAGCAACAGTTGGAAATTAAGGTAAAACTTAATAGAAGAGCTAAATTCGGGAATTTAATTCTTATAACAGCACGATTGTTTAATTTGCTAATGGTCATTTCTTGGCACATAAGCCTCATATATTAAAAATAGTGCAACTCCATGCTTGGTAGGAATCTCGTCATTCTCTTGCCTCCTCCAATTATCTAAATTTGAGCAGAGTCACAAACTTAGGGGATAAAATAATGTATACTGTGGCATGTGTTTGCTAATAATGCTAGTTTATTGTTTTTACAAATTATTATTTGTATTGAAAATGAAGCGTTGGCCTCATTATTTTTAGTCACTTACAGCTCTAGAATTTCAACAGCTGAAAAGATACACTAACTTACCCTTGGAGGTGTTTGTAAACTATTTCTATTTAAGAGGTGGGAACGTTTGTGGGAAGCAGTAACTGGGTGGAGAGACGTAAAAAATTCTTCCTCATGTTGGAAGACACTGAGCACAGTAAGTTTTACTAATTTAATCACTGTTGGCTTGGAGCATAGAACAGATGAATAAAGTTGAAAATATAAAGACTCAAGCAATAATACAAGATGCTTGTGTGCTTAAATTAAGTGTTCTTGACGGTCAGAATGCTTTTATTCGCAAAGATCTCTGTATCTTTGGTAGAAGACTGTTCAATATATTTTTTTAAACATCTTTATTGGAGTATAATTGCTTTACAATGGTGTGTTAGTTTCTGCTTCATAACAAAGTGAATCAGCTATACGTATACATATGTCCCCATATCTCTTCCCTCTTGCGTCTCCCTCCCTCCCACCCTCCCTATCCCACCCCTCTAGGTGGTCACACAGCACCGAGCTGATCTCCCTGTGCTATGCGGCTGCTTCCCACTAGCTATCTGTTCTACGTTTGGTAGTGTGTATATGTCCCTGCCACGCTCTCACTTCGTCCCAGCTTCCCCTTCCCCCTCCCCGTGTCCTCAAGTCCGTTCTCTACGTCTGCGGAAGACTGTTCAATATTGATTTGAAAATATAATAGTTCGAACTCTATTTAAGGTCGCCAAATAATAGTAAAAAAATAACCCAAACTCCGAACTTCCTTTATAGCCCAGGAAGCTAGGCGCTCAGAAACAGAGGAAAGAGAAAAACAGAAAATATTTGAGCTAGAGTTCAGGCACGACTTTGACCTGATAACGTGCGTGTGTGTGCGTGCCTGTGCACGTGTGTGTGTGGACACGCACATGTGCCTGCAAAGGTTTTCTCTCATTGTCCCTCCGTCTGACATTGAAATGGTGTCTTTGATTTGGACAGAAAGAAGATGCCTGAAAAATACAGCTTTGAAAACCCAAATTACAAGTTACAGGCTGTTATTAGGATGTTAGACTAGACGGTGGCAGAGGGACAAGGCAAGCAAGTTGCAGTGAAATTCAGAAATAAAAAGGTACGCTGCCAAGAGAGAACTCACTAAGCTGCTAGCCCTGTTTTTTTTTCCCCTAATAAAATGATTTTTGAGAGGCTGCTCAGCCAGAAAGGTAAACCATTCTCACAATTGAAAAGCGCCAGTCATCTGTAAAGCCCGAAGCCAAGACAGAAGGAAATTTGTGACAAAGAATAGGATTGTCACTTAGAAGTCAGAAGATGAGAGAGAGATAATAGAGCTTCTGTAGCCAAGTTAATTAATTAGGGGCTTGGACTCAGCTTCTGGATTTTCCCTCTCCTGAAGCTTCCCTCCTTTCTTCCTTGCTTTGGCCTGCCTTTTCACCATTAAACAGCGGGGAAAGGAAAGGAAAGAAAGGAGTATACTAACCAAGTCTGTGTTGCAACAATGGTTGGCCCAAAGCAATACAATTCAAAGGTAGGACAAAATAGTCAAGTTTTGCCTTTTATCTTCCTAGTTTAATTTTTCGTAACCGGATAACTATCACTTAATCATCTGTCAATCTGGTGAATACAAGTGTAGCACTTGTGTGTGCAGGCGTGGGTATGGAGCCTGGGTGGGATGTCTGCAAGTTGAATTGACCTATTTTCTTAGAAATAGGGACAGCTGGTGAAGCAGAATCTATCAGCGTGGGGCTGATACACAAATTGCTCCATTGGACAGATGTATTTGTGTATATGGACGTTAGAATGGGGACCATGATAAATTGTTCCACCTGTGTCGCTCACCCTGAAAAATCTTTTAACATGCTATGGTAATTTTTTAATTTTTTAAACTTTAAAAATTTTTTATTATTTAAAAAAACTTTTATTGGAGTGTAGTTGATTTACAATGTTATGTTAGTTTCAGGTGTACAGCAAAGTGAATCAGTTATACATGCACATGTATCCACTCTTTTTTAGATTCTTTTTCTGTATCGGTCATTACAGAGTATTGAGTAGAGTTCCCTGTGATATACAGCAGGTTCTTATTAGTTATCCATTTTATATATAGTAGTGTGTATATGTCAATCCCAATTTCCCAGTTTATCCCTCCTCCCTTTATCCCCCGGTAACCATAAGTTTGTTTTCTACATCTGTGACTCTACTTCTGTTTTGTAAATAAGTTCATTTGTACCATTTCTTTAGATTCCACATATAAGCGATCTCATATGATATTTGTCTTTCTGTGTCTGACCTACTTCACTCAGTATGACAATCTCTAAGTCCATCCATGTTGCTTCAAATGGCATTATTTTGTTCTTCTTTATGGCTAATATTCCATTGTATATATGTACCACATCTTCTTTATCCATTCCTTGTCGATGGGCATTTAGGTTGCTTCCATGTCCTGGCTATTGTAAATAGTGCTGCGATGAAATTTCCCAGTTTATCCCTCCTCCCTTTATCCCCCGGTAACCATAAGTTTGTTTTCTACATCTGTGACTCTACTTCTGTTTTGTAAATAAGTTCATTTGTACCATTTCTTTAGATTCCACATATAAGCGATCTCATATGATATTTGTCTTTCTGTGTCTGACCTACTTCACTCAGTATGACAATCTCTAAGTCCATCCATGTTGCTTCAAATGGCATTATTTTGTTCTTCTTTATGGCTAATATTCCATTGTATATATGTACCACATCTTCTTTATCCATTCCTTGTCGATGGGCATTTAGGTTGCTTCCATGTCCTGGCTATTGTAAATAGTGCTGCGATGAACATTGGGCTGCATGTATCTTTTCGAATTATGGTTTTCTCTGGGTATATGCCCAGGAGTGGGATTGCTGGATCATATGGTAGTTCTCTTTTTAGATTTTTTAAGGAACCTCCATACTGTTCTCCATAGTGGCTGTACCCATTTACATTCCTACCAACAGTGTAGGAGGGTTCCCTTTTATCCACACCCTCTGCAGCATTTATTGTTTGTAGATTTTTTGTTGATGGCCATTCTGACCAGTGTGAGGTGAAACTTCATTGTAGTTTTGACTTCCATTTCTCTAATAATTAGTGATGTTGAGCATCTTTTCATGTGCTTCTTGGCCATATGTATGTTTTCTTTGGAGAAATGTCTATTTAGGTCTTCTGCCCATTTTTGGATTGGGTTATTTGTTTTAGTGCTATTGAGCTGCACGAGCTGTTTGTATATTTTAGAGATTAATCCCTTGTTGGGTTCTTCGTTTGCAGATATTTTCTCCGATTCTGAGGGTTGTCTTTTTGTTTTGTTTATTATTTCTTTTGCTGTGCAAAAGCACTTAAGTTTAATTAGATCCCATTTGTTTATTTTTGTTTTTATTTTCATTACTCTAGGAGGTGGATCAAAAATATCTTGCTGCGATTTATGTCAGAGACTGATCTGCCTTTATTTTCTTCTAAGAGTTTTAGAGTGTCTGGCCTTACGTTTAGGTCTTTAATTCATTTTGAGTGTCTGGCCTTACATTTAGGTCTTTAATCCACTTTGAGTTTATTTTTGTGTATGGTGTTAGGGAGTGTTCTAATTTCATTCTTTTACATGTAGCTGTCCAGTTTTCCCAGCACCACTTACTGAAGGGATTGTCTTTTCTCCAGTGTATCTTCTTGCCTCCTTTGTCGTAGATTGGGTGACCATAGGTGCGTGGGTTTATCTCTGGACTTTCTATCCTGTTCCACTGATCTGTATTTCTGTTTTTGTGCCAGTACCATACTGTTTTGATGACTGTAGCTTTCAAGTATAGTCTGAAACCAGCAAGCCTGATTCCTCCAGCTCCATTTTTCTTTCTCAAGATTGCTTTGTCTATGCGGGGTCTTTTGTGTTTCCATACAAATTTTAAGATTTTTTCCCCCTAATTCTGTGAAAAATGCCAGTGGTAGTTTGATAGGGATTGCATTGAATCTGTAGATTGCTTTGGGTAGTGTGGTCAGTTTCACGATATTGATTCTTCCTATCCAAGAACATGGTATGTCTCTCCATCTGTTTGTGTCATCTTTGATTTCTTTCATCAGTGTTTTATAGTTTTCTGAGTACAGGTCTTTTGCCTCCTTAGGTAGGTTTATTCCTACGTATTTTATTCTTTTTGTTGCGCTGGTAAATGGGATTGTCTCCTTAATGTCTCTTTCTGATTTTTCGTTGTTAGTGTATAGGAATGCAAGAGATTTCTGCGCAATAATTGTGTGCATTAATTTTGTATCCTGCAACCTTAACAAATTCATTGATTAGTTCTAGTAGTTTTCTGGTGGCATCTTTAGGATTTTCTACGTATAGTATCATGTCATCTGCAAACAGTGACAGTTTTACTTCTTCTTTTCCAGTTTGGATTCCTTTTATTTCTTTTTCTTCTCTGATTGCTGTGGCTAGGACTTCCAAAACTATGTTGAATAAGAGTGGCGAGAGTGGACATCTTTGTCTTTTTCCTGATCTTAGAGGAAATGCTTTCAGTTTTTCACCATTGAGAATGATGTTTGCTGTGGGTTTGTCATATATGGCCTTTATTATGTTGAGGTAGGTTACCTCTATGCCCACTTTCTGGAGAGTTCTTATCATAAATGGGTGTTGAGCTATGGTAATTTAAAAGCAATAATGATCATTTTTAAGGTAAACTTTTAATTTTAGAGCAGTTTTAGATTTACAGAATTATTGCAAAGATAGTACAGAGAGTTCTCATATATCCCATATCCAGTTTCACATATTAACATCTTATACTAATATGGGACATCTGTCCATTAATAAGTCAATATTGATACATTGATTATTAACTAAATTCCATACTTTTTTCAGATTTCCTCAGTTTTTCTCTAATGTCCATCTTCTGTTCCAAGATCCCTTCCAGGACACCACATTACATTTAGATTCCATGTCTCCTTAGGCTCCTCGGGTTGTCATGATTTTTCAGACTTTCCTTATTTTTGGTGACCTTGCCAGTTTTTAGGGTTCCTGGTCAGGTATTTTGTAGAATGTCTGTCAATTTGAATTTGTTTGATATTTTTCTCATGATTATACTAGGGTAAAGTGTTTTTGGAAGGATGATCACAGGGGTAAAGTTCTCATCACATTATATCATAAAAGTTATATCAGAGTTCTCATCACATTGTATCTTATGATATAGAAAACTATAAAAAACACTGATGAAAGATATCAAAGATCACACAAACAGATGGAGAGACATACCATGTTCTTGGATAGGAAGAATCAATATTGTGAAAATGACTATACTACCCAAAGCAATCTCACTGTTGATGTTGACCTTGATCACCTGGCTGAGGGAGTGTGTCAGTTTTCTCCACTGTAATGTTACTCTCTTCTCCCTCCTTTTCCATACTGTCTTCTTTGGAAGAAAGTCACTGTGAGTAACACACCCTTAAGGAGTGAGGAGTTGTGCTCCACTCTTTAAGGGCTGTGTATCTACATAAACTATTTGGAACTCTTCTCCAAAGAAGAGTTCTTTGGAGAGTTATTGTCCCGCATTTATTTAGTCAATCGTTTATTTGTATCAGTGTAGATTCATAGATATTTATATTACAATTTGTGTTATAATCCAGTACCACTTTATTTTGTTCAGATCGTTCCAGTTCATTGTTGTGACCGTGGGTTTTTTGTTTGAGCACTTTTGAATGTTCTGGCACTATGAGATACTCCAGGCTCATGTAGTGGATTAGACTGATTTTTTTGAATATTGAACCAGCCTCGCACACCTGTAATAATTGCCACTTGAATGTAGTATATATAGTTATTTTTGATTTGATTTACTAATATTTTGTTGACGATTTTTGCATAATGTTAATGAGAGATACTGGTTTGTAGTTTTGCTTTCCTGTAATGTCATCTGGTCTGTAGTTTTCCTTTCATGTAATGTCATCTTGTTTTGTTATTAGGGTAATGATGGCTTCATAGAACGAGTTAGGAAGTGTTCCCTCCCTCTGGGAAATATTGGTACAATTTCTTTCTTAAATGTTTGGTAGAATTTACCCGTGAAACCATCTGGACCTGATGATTTCTCTTTTTTTGGAAGGTTATTTTATTCATTCGCTAGCTTTTTTTTTTTTTATTCACTTGCTTTAATGGCTAATCTAAATAGCTCTACATCTATTTTTCTTTGTGTGAGTTTTGGTAGTTTGTGTGTTGGAAGGAATTGGTCCATTTCATCTGAATCATCAAATTTGTGGACACAGAGTTGTTCACAGTATTCCTATATTATCCTTTTATGTCCATGAAACAGTAGGGATGACCTCTCTTTCATTCCTAATATTGGTAACCTGTGTATTCTCTCTTTTTTCTTGGTTAGCTTCACTAGTGGTTTATGAATTAAAAAATTGTTTTCAAAGAACTTTTGGTTCTGTTGATTTTTTTAATATCTATCTTCCTGTTTTCAATTTCATTGATTTCTTCTCTGATTTTTATTATTTGTCTTCTGCTTGCTGTAGGCATAAATTGCTCTTATATATCTAGTTTCCTAGGGTGGAAGCTTAGGTTATTGATTTTTGATCTTTTTTCTAATATATGCATGTAATGGTATAAATTTCTCTTTTAAACCCTGTTTTTGCTGCATCCCACAACTTTTGCTAAGTTGTATTTTCATTTTAATTCAGTTGAAAATATTTAAAAATTTCTCTTGAGACCCTTCTGTGACCCATGTGGTATTTAAAAGTGTATTGTTTAATTTCCAAATATTTGAGGATTTTTCCATCTATCTTTGTTATTGATTTCTAGTTTAACTTTACTGTGGTCTGATAACATGCTTTGTATGGAGTTTATTCTTTTAAATTTGTTAAGGTATGTTTTATGGCCCAGAATGTGGTCTATCTTGGTGAATGTTCTTTGTAAGCTAGAGAAGAATGTGTATTTTGCCACTGTTTGATAGAGTCTTCTACAGATGTCAATTAGATTATGTTGATTGACAATACCATTCAAGTCAACTATATCCTCACTGATTTTTCTGCCTACCTGATCTAGCAATTACTAAATGGGGGTGGCGGGGGCTGAAGTGTCTCCAACTATAGTAGTGGATTTCTCATTTTATCCTGTCAATTCTTTTGGGTTTTGCCTCAAGTATTTTGATGTTTTATTGTTACGTGCACACGTGTTTAGGAATGTTATATCTTCTTAGAGAATTGATCCCTTTATTATTATGTGGTGCCTCTTTTTATCCCTGATATTTTTCCTTGTTCTGAAATCTGCTTGGTCTGAAATTAATAAAGCTTCTCCAACTTACTTTCATTTGATTAGTGGTAGCATGGTACATCTTTCTCTATCCCTTTGCTTTTATCCTATCATTCTCTGTTTAAAAAGTGTTTTTTTCTTTTGTAGACAGTACATAATTGGGTCTTGTTTTGTATCTAGTATGGCGATCACTGTCTTTTAGTTGTTGCATTTAGACCATTCACCTTAAAGTAATTATTAATATATTTGTGTTAATATCACGTATGTTTGTAACATTTTTGCTTATTTTTTCTTCCTTCTCCTTTTTTTTTTTTTTTTTTTTTTTGCGGTACGGGGGCCTCTCACTGTTGTGGCCTATCCCTTTGCGGAGCACAGGCTCCAGACGCGCAGGCTCAGCGGCCATGGCTTACTGGCCCAGCCGCTCCACGGCATGTGGGATCTTCCCAGACTGGTGCACGAACCCGAGTCTTCTGCACCGGCAGGCGTTCTCCCAAGCACTGCGCCACCAGGGAAGCCCTGTTGGAAGGTTTTTTTTATCACAGTTTCAATTTCAGTCCTTGTGATTCGTCTGTTCACGAACCCGTGTCCCCTGCGTCGGCAGGCGGACTCTCAGCCACTGCGCCACCAGGGAAGCCCCTTTCTCTGGTTTTAATTGATCATTTTATAGAATTCAGTTTTTATCTCTCCGTTAGTGTAGCAATTATACTTCTTTAAAAAACTTTTTATTGGTTGCCTTACAGTTTAAAGTATGCATTTTTAACGAATATAAGTCCATCTTCAGATAACACTATTGCATTTCATGTCTAGTGCAGGTACCTTAGAACAATGTAATCCCAATTCCTCCCTCCCATCCCTTGGGACATTGTTCATCCATATGGTATAATCACACAATGCATTGTTATTATTACTTTAACTAGAAAGGTATATATTAGAACAGTTAAGAGAAAAATTTTATTTTAGCTTCATTTATTCCTTCTATGATGCTCTTCCTTTATGTAGAGCTAAACTTTTTAAAAAAAATTATTTATTTATTTTTTAACTTCTTTATTGGAGTATAATTGCTTTACAGTGATGTGTTAGTTTCTGCTTTGTAACGAAGTGAATCAGTTATATGTATACATATATCCCCATATCTCTTCCCTCTTGCGGCTCCCACCCTCCCTATCCCACCCCTCTAGGTGGTCACAAAGCACCGAGCTGATCTCCCTGTGCTATGCGGCTGCTTCGCACTAGCTATCTATTTTACATGTGGTAGTTAAAAGATTTTCTTCAGACAGAAGGAAAATTATTTAACATTTCTTGCAGGACAGAATTCTCTTACTTGTTGCTGGTCTGAGACAGCCCTTATTTCTCCTTCATTTTTGAAGGATAATGTCACTGGATATATAATATCAGATTGATGATTATTTTTCTTTCAACAATTTAAATATTTCACTCTATTCTCTTCTTGTTTTCATGGGTTCCAATGAGAAGTCAGATGTAATTTATATTTTTGTTCCTCTATAGGTGTTTTTATTCTTTAGTTTCTTTGTAGGCTTTCTCTTTGTCTTTTGGTTTTCTGTAGTTTGAATATGATATACCTAGGAGGGTGTGTGTGTGTGTGTGTGTGTGTGTGTTTGTGTGTTTGTGTGTATGTAGGTATGTATTTGTATTTCTCCTGGTTTGTGTTCTCTGAGCTTCCTTAATGTGGTTTGCTGTCATAATTTTGGAAAGTTCTTCGCCATTATTACTTAAAAATTTATTGTGCTCTGTTCTCTTTCTTCTCCTTTTGGTATTCCAATTACACACATGCTATATCTTTTGGAGTCTCCCCCAATTCTTGGATTTTTTTTAGTTTTTTAAATTATTTTTTCCTTTTGCATTTCAATTTGGGAGGTTTCTATTGACTGACATTCAAGCTCACTGATTCCTCCACTGTTTTGAATCTACTGATGAGTCCACTGAAGGCATTATTCATTTCTTTTGCAGTGGTTTTGATTTCCAGCATTTCCTGCTGATTCTTAACATATCTCTTTTTACATTGCTCATCTATTCTTGCATGTTGTCTGTTCTTTCCATTAGAGTCCTTATCCTCTTAATTATGTTTTAAATACCCTGTCAGGTAAGTCCATCTGTGTCACATCTGAACCAGGTTCTGATGCTTTCTTTGTCTCTTCAGACAGGTTTTCTTACT
This sequence comes from Physeter macrocephalus, assembly GCF_002837175.3. Lineage (NCBI taxonomy): Eukaryota > Metazoa > Chordata > Mammalia > Artiodactyla > Physeteridae > Physeter > Physeter macrocephalus. Next base: position 6,357,944 of record NC_041234.1, read on the forward strand.
TTTCAGCATGGCTTCTATTTTTTAAATTAAAAGTTGTATATGTTGTACTGGGTAACAGGCACTGAGGTCAAAGGGCGTGTGGGGATTTATGTTAATCTGGCTAGAAGTTGGGCTTTGTTTTCTGTTTTCTGTGGCTCCAGGTGCCAGAGGCTTCAAATTCTTCTAGTGTCTTTGCTTTTGTCTTCCCTGTTGACTTTGGACTTCCTTAAGTACTTCTTCTCAGAGAAGATGTGTGTCTTTCAGCTCTTGCAGCTGCAGTCTCCTATATTATACTGCCAGCTCTGTTGGTATGATGACAGGGTGTGGAGGAGGTGAAGCATTTTATAATCTTCCAATGAAATCTCAGTCTTGTAGTGAACCTGTGACTCTGACCTGTGATCATCACAAGTGTTCCTTCTTATATAGTGTTCCCCTCTCCCAGTTATGTGAGACAGGAATGCTAGAGAGAAGGTATGAGACAAGGCATTGGTGAAGTCTTTTTCCCTGAAGACTAGGCCTTTGTTATGCAGAAGGCTCTGGACATATTTTACCAAGATTACTCCACTGCTCTCCCTTCCTGAGCCACGGAGGGGTATCTTTCTTGGCTCTTCATTTTGAGAACCTAGTGTGGATCCTGGAGATTAAAGCCCATGAAAGTGTGGAGTCTCTCCTGACCGGAGCCCCCAGGAGTTGCTCAGTCTCAGGTTAGGCCACACTCAGAATCCAGCAATCCACCAAAATTACCATGTAAGTGTTCCAACCAGTTTATGGCTCCAGTGGCTTCTATTTCAGGCAGGCAGGTTGTGGCTGTAACTCTCTTGATTTGCCTGTCTCTCCAGATTTCATCGTGATGGTTTACCTTGAAAACTCCATTCTCTGACAGGTTGCACACAAGTCATTGATTTTTAGTGTGTCCAGCTTTTCATTGTAAGGGTGAGAGCTATAAGCTCTTTACGTGCCACAGCTAAAACTGGAACTCATAATGATTATTTTTGAGAATGACATTATCACAAATCTTAACAACACCTCAGAAAGGTATTTTCCTTATTTAACAGATAAACAAATGAGGCTTTAGTGAGGTTAAGTTGTATGTCCAAGATCTTGTGCCTGTGGGTCTAAATGGTTCTAAAATCTATATACGTTAGTTTCTTTGAAAGTAGCTAATAAACTATCAATTTATATATATATATATATATATATACGTGTGTGTGTATATATATATTTATATACACCCTTATATATTGAAATGTTTCTCGTTCTTAAATTTGTGTCTATATTTTGGGGACCTCAGGTGTAGGGGTTGAGTAATAGTACAGAGAATTATTAGCATTGGTTCAGGCACTTAAGTTATCAGTATATTCTTTTTCCCCAAGTTCACGCACTCATTCCCCCTCCCCCAGCCCCCACCAGGGGTAACCATTTAAAAATGATTAATATGTATCTTTTTATTCAAGTGTGTGCTTTTTTAAATTTAATTTTATTTATTTTTTATACAGCAGGTTCTTATTAGTTATCCTTTTCATACATATTAGAGTGTATATATGTCAATCCCAGTCTCCCAGTTCATCACACCACCCCCAACCCCCCTGCTACTTTCCGTCCTTGGTGTCCATATGTTTGTTCTGTACATCTGTGTCTCTATTTCTGCCCTGCAAACCAGTTCATCTGTACCATTTTTCTAGGTTCCACATATTTGCATTAATATACAATATTTGTTTTTCTCTTTCTGACTTACTTCACTCTGTATGACAGTCTCTAGATCCATCCACGTCTCTACAAATGATTCAGTTTCGTTCCTTTTTATGGCTGAGTAATATTCCATTGTATATATGTGCCACATCTTCTTTATCCATTCATCTGTCGTTGGGCATTTAGGTTGCTTCCATGTCCTGGCTATTGTAAATAGTGCTGCAGTGAACATTGGGGTGCATGTGTCTTTTTGAATTATGATTTTCTCTGGGTATATGCCCAGTAGTGGGATTGCTGGGTCATATGGTACTTCTATTTTTAGTTTTTTAAGGAACTTCCATACTGTTCTCCA